>NW_024118341.1:0-12206 GCF_003073215.2 Triticum urartu
TATTTGTTTGAGGTCCTTCGGGATATCCAATTGTGACAGAGCTCGGATCTTGGCTGGGTTTGCTTCAATTCCTCTACCGGATACAATGAAGCCCAAGAGTTTTCTGGCTGGAACGCCGAAAACGCATTTTTCCGAGTTGAGCTAGATGTCGTATGTTCGGAGGTTATCGAATGTTAGCCTCAAGTCGTCTACTAGAGATTCGACATGTCTTGTTTTGACGACCACATCATCTACGTATGCCTCCACTGTTTTGCCGATCTGGTTGGCCAGACATGTCTGAATCATGCGCTGATATGTTGCGCCGGCGTTTTTGAGCCCGAAGGGCATTGTGTTGAAGCAGAATGTTCTGTATGGTGTGATGAATGCCGTTGTGGCTTGGTCTGATTCTACCATCTTTATTTGATGGTAGCCGGAGTATGCGTCGAGGAAACACAACGAATCGTGTCCTGCGGTAGCATCGATAATTTGATCGATGCGGGGGAGAGGGAAGGGATCCTTTGGGCAAGCCTTGTTAAGGTCTTTGAAATCAACGCACAGGCGCCAGGATTTGTCCTTCTTTGGTACCATCACTAGTTTTGCTAGCCAGTCCGGATATTTTATATCTTTGATGAATCCGGCCTCCAATAGCTTGGCTAGTTCCTCTCCCATGGCCTATCTGATGTCCGTCGAGTCTGGCATGAATTTCAGCCAGGAGGTTCCGGCCTTCCTCTTCGGAGATGCACCTTTGAAGGACTCCGGTAGTGCTTTCCTTATAAATCTCTCCCTCATGGACTTTATAGGCTTTAGATCGCCGCACTATGCAGCGTGCCTCATTTTGGTCCTCAGGGAGTTCCTGCCTGGTAAGGTAGGTGAGGAATGGTTCTGTTCGAGTCTGGCATGAATTTCAGCCAGGAGGTTCCGGCCTTCCTCTTCGGAGATGCACCTTTGAAGGACTCCGGTAGTGCTTTCCTTATAAATCTCTCCCTCATGGACTTTATAGGCTTTAGATCGCCGCACTATGCAGCGTGCCTCATTTTGGTCCTCAGGGAGTTCCTGCCTGGTAAGGTAGGTGAGGAATGGTTCTGTCCACGGGGCGATGACGGCCATTATTACGTGGGCTGAAGGTGTTATTTCATTGATAGAGCCTCCAATTGTGTCAGAGTGTTCGGTGTCGGGCAGTGCGGTTGGGTCCGGGTTGCTATTGCCAGGTTCCCCTTCCCATACTATGGACGGCTTGAACAGCCTTTCCAAGAAGATGTTGGGGGGGACTACATCGCGTTTTGCGCCGATGCATGCCAGGACATCGGCACGGCATGTCAGTTTCCCCCAGAGCTGACATTTTTAGGACGGTGTTGCGATAAGCTGCCATTTTTGGATCCTTGGCATCAAAGTATCCATTTATTTGGGATATTGCGAGGTTCGAGTCCCCGCGCACCTCTAGGCATTGAACGCCCATGGATACTGCCATACGAAGACCATGTAAAAGGGCCTCATAGTCGGCTGTGTTGTTGGAGTCTGTGTACATTATCTGGAGTACATATTGAACTGTGTCTCTTGTGGGGGACGTCAAAACGACGCCAGCCCCTAGACCGACCAACATTTTGGAGCCGTCGAAGTGCATGACCAAGTTTGAATATGTGCCGTACTCTTTAGGGAGTTCGGCCTCCGTCCATTCTGCGACGAAGTCGGCCAAAACTTGCGACTTGATAGCTCGCCGTGGCTTGTAAGTTATGTCACATGGGAGGAGCTCAATGGCCCATTTTGCAATCCGGCCCGTCGTGTCGCGGTTATTTATAATATCGTTAAGTGGCACTTCCGAGGCTACTGTTATTGAACACTCTTGAAAGTAGTGTCGCAGCTTCCGGGATGCCATAAATACCGCGTAAGGAGCACTGCGCTTACGACCTGATGGGTTGCTGCAATGTATAATAGCATTGGTTCGCCAATGTTTGGCGCGGCTAGGACTGGGTTTGTTGCCAAGATGGCTTTTATTCCGTCGAGTCCGGCCGTGGCTGCATCCGTCCACTCGAAGTGTTCGGTGCGCCGAAGGAGGCGGTAAAGGGGTAGGGCCTTTTCTCCTAAGCGGGAGATAAAGCGGCTTAGAGCCGCCACACATCCGGTTAATTTTTGTATTTGTTTGAGGTCCTTCAGGATATCCAATTGTGACAGAGCTCGGATCTTGGCTGGATTTGCTTCAATTCCTCTACCAGATACAATGAAGCCCAAGAGCTTTCCGGCTGGAACGCCGAAAATGCATTTTTCCGGGTTGAGCTTGATGTCGTATGTTCGGAGGTTGTCGAATGTTAGCCTCAAGTCGTCTACTAGAGATTCGACATGTCTTGTTTAACGACCACATCATCTACGTATGCCTCCACTGTTTTGCCAATCTGGTTTGCCAGACATATCTGAATCATGCGCTGATATGTTGCGCCGGCGTTTTTGAGCCCAAAGGGCATTGTGTTGAAGCGGAATGGGCCGTATGGTGTGATGAATGCCGTTGTGGCTTGGTATGACTCTGCCATCTTTATTTGATGGTAGCCGGAGTATGCATCGAGGAAACACAACGAATCGTGTCCTGCGGTAGCATCGATAATTTGATCGATGCGGGGGAGAGGGAAGGGATCCTTTGGGCAAGCCTTGTTAAGGTCTTTGAAATCAACGCACAGGCGCCAGGATTTGTCCTTCTTTGGTACCATCACTAGTTTTGCTAGCCAGTCCGGATATTTTATATCTTTGATGAATCCGGCCTCCAATAGCTTGGCTAGTTCCTCTCCCATGGCCTGTCTCTTAGGTTCGGAAAAATGCCGAAGAGCCTGTTTGACTGGCTTGAATCCTATTAGGATATTTAAGCTGTGTTCGGCCAGCCTGTGTGGGATTCCTAGCATGTCTGAAGGGTGCCAGGTGAAAATGTCCCAGTTTTCTCGTAGGAACTCTCGCAGTGCGGCGTCTACATCAGGGTTTAACTGTGCCCCGATGGAAGCTGTTTTATTGGGGTCCGTTGGATGGACCTAGAATTTGACTATTTCGTCCGCCGATTTAAAGGAGGTGGACTTGGATCTTTTATCGAGTATCACATCATCCCTATTCACCATGGAGCGCAGCGCAGTCAGTTCCTCAGCCGCTAGGGCTTCGGATAGCGCCTCGAGGGCCAGTGCGGCTGTCTTGTTTTCGGCGCGGAGTGCTATGTCCAGATCACTAACGAGAGTGATGATTCCTTTAGGCCCGGGCATCTTGAGCTTCATGTACCCATAATGGAGTATTGCTTGGAAGACTGTAAACGCTTCCCGCCCTAGCAGAGCGTGATATCCGCTACTGAACGGGGCCACCTGGAACGTGACCTCTTCGGACCTGTAATTATCCGGCGTGCCGAACACCACATCTAGTGTGATTTTTCCTGTACAGCGCGCTTCCCGACTGGGGATTATTCCTCTAAAGGTTGTGCGACTTCGCTCAATGCGGTTCCTGTCTATTTCCATTTTTTGAAGGGTTTCTTCATAAATGAGGTTCAATCCGATGCCGCCATCCATGAGTACCTTGGTAAGACGAAAGCCATCCACTATTGGACTGAGGACCAATGCGGCTGGTGCTCGGGCTGTTCGGAATTTAGGTTCGTCACTGGCGTTAAAAGTAATAGCCGTGTCACTCCATGGGTTTATTGTTGCTACTTGGTAGACTTCGGCAAGGCCGCGGAGTGTTCTTTTTCGCATATTATTTGATGTGAAAGTCTCGAAGACTGTTAATACCGTACTGGTTTCTCTGGGTTGGCTTTCTGTGGCTTCTAGAATTAGAAGATCTTCACCAATTTTTGCCACCTGCCGGAGTATCCAACATGATCTAAGGCTGTGAGTTGGTGTGGCGCCCTCTGCACTGTGAATTTTACAGGGTCCATCAAGCCATCCTTCCAGTACGGTTCCGTGCCCTGTAGAGGGCTTTTGCCTTTTGGTATTGAACCCGGGTGTCTGACGATGATGCACCCTTTTATTTCGGACCGGGTTTGTATTCAAGGAAAAATTGTCCCAAAATTTTGTTTCGGTTTTCCAGGAGCTTTCCATCGAACAGTACTTTCGTACTATGGACGCCAAGTCAGGAAAGCGTGTAATATCACGGCGACTTATGGCGTTGAGGATTCCCTTGTCCGTGCAATTATTGTAGAAGAACGAAATTGCGTCTTCCTCGTGGCAGTCCTTTATCCTGTTCATAACCAGGAGGAATCTGGCCCAGTAATGATGTACTGTTTCTTCGGGCTCTTGCCTAATTTGGGATAGATCTCTTATGTATGGGTGGGTGGGTGGAATCAAATCCGAAACCTCACCCAATCTGAGACCCAGGGGCCAAGGAGTTTCCGGACTCGGAAGTTTGGATTCTTGGATGCTGTCCAATGAATCTAGCCCGTTACCTGATTTTAAGTTCAGGTCTTGAGTGATGTCCTCCCCTCCGCGGGTATCCGACTTGGAGGGATCGGGAATCCGGACATATCTAGTCCTTAAGATATATGAAGGGTCGCCGCACTGTCCCTCTACCACGGCGACGTGATGGGTGACCTGGGGGAGTTAATCTCTCTCAGATCGGGTTTAGACCCAATCTGGTCGTAATCCGTAGCGACTCCCAGGGCGGCGAAGCTATCCAAGAGCTCGTTTAGGGAAGAGAGCTCCCTTGGATCTAGCTACTCAGCGAATTCCGAGCTGACGTGAAGATTGCTTTCGATGACCCAAGAGGTCATCATCGGCACAGCAACCGAACGGGTGGTCATAAGGAAACCACCTAGCCTGAGAGTCTGGCCGACAGCCAAAGCTCCCTTAGCAACGGCGCCATATTTAAAGACGGGATGAGGCATCCTTCCTGATGGTGACGACACAGAGGAACTCTCAATGAAAGGACCAATGTCGGTGTCAAAACTGACGGATCTCGGGTAGGGGGGCCCGAACTGTGCGTCTAGGTCGGATGGTAACAGGAGGCAGGGGACATGATGTTTTACCCAGGTTCGGGCCTTCTTGATGGAGGGAAAACCCTACGTCCTGCTTGATTATTATTGATGATATGGGTAGTACAAGAGTAAATCTACCACGAGATCGGAGAGGCTAACCCCTAGAAGCTAGCCTATGGTATGATTGTTGTTCGTCCTATGGACTAAAACCCTCCGGTTTATATAGACACTGGAGAGGGCTAGGGTTACACAGAGTCGGTTACAATGGTAGGAGATCTGCATATTCGTATCGCCAAGCTTGCCTTCCACGCCAAGGAAAGTCCCTTCCGGACACGGGACGAAGTCTTCAATCTTGTATCTTCATAGTCCAGGAGTCCGGCCGAAGGTATAGTCCGGCCACCCGGACACCCCCTAATCCAGGACTCCCTCAGCCTCCCTAGAGACAAGCTACACACATTCACCATGGCTAACTTTCCTGTCCTCCCATACCAATTCATCCCCAGGCCGCTAGCAATCTTCAATGGACCGGAGGATCGCCTACAGCGGAATATGATGGTAGTGGGTGCTCCACCGCTACATGATGAAAACTTTGCCAAGGTCTTCACCACCCCGGCGACTCCAGATCTGCAAAGGCCGATGGTGTTGGCGAAAATCCTCGAGAATCTTGCTCAAGACTTCAATGCAGAGGTGACCTACTCAGATATCTTTCATCTAGGTGTGGGTTTGATTGGATTCAGGTCTGCTGCTGTTAGAGATTTTCTGATCACTACTGGGCCTCATCCCATTGATGATGAAAGAACCTTTCACTTTGCCCGCCATGATGAAGGTCCGAATATGCGAGTGCATGTTTTTGAAGCAGTAGCTTGGGTTGTTTTCTTAGGATTTCCTCTTGATTACCAGAATGAATACTATGTCAACAAGACTGTGAGTTGTTTTGGACACTTTGAAATCTGGCATAACCCCGGGCAAGTCAAAACCCGGGTTCTGGTCCGCGTGGTTATTAATCAGTTCTCCAACGTCCCACACAGTCTGGTCATCAAGAGGGCCAATGTCTTTGGAGGTTTGGGTCGATCTTGGACGGTCCCGGTTTACATCCTCACAAACTGGCCCACTAATCCCCTAATGCGGGCACTAAAGAGCCACCTCCTCCGATGAACACATCTTCGCACCCCAGAGAACTACCATATCTGACAGCGGCTCAGCAACACTCGTTTGAAGCTATGGTCATGCAGCAGCAACTGGCCAATGCAGACTGGGGGGCTGATCTTCAGCTCCACCAGCACCAACAGCAGGTGCAGGCCAATGGGTGGGCACCATGGCCAGAAGTTCCCCCTCAGTACACAGGGATTAGTTGGCATGAGATCACTGGATACACTGGTCCTTCTATGATGGATGGAGTTGAACCTGAAGAGAACATTCAGGATGATGGCTTAGCAGCTTGGAATGCTCATGTTGCTCAAGTGGAGATGGATGCTGATGAAATTGTCATGGGCCCAACAACAGCCAGTTAAGTTTTATCCGTGGGGATGCAGATGTCATGAATTTCAGAGTGCTGTGATTCAAAAAGCTGCTTGCTTTCTTCAGAAAATTCATATACAAGCCTACTCCTCCTCTACTCCTAAATGAAGATCCTGAGAACATGGGGGTGCCTACATTCTACGCAAAATCTGGGAACATAGAGGCACATGCATTTTGCACAAAACTCCAGTACACTTTCATTGCTGCATTACTGAAGAAGTGTTATGAACCAATAGTTCCTTCTGCACCTGAGCGCATACTCAAATTGGACAAGAGGAGCTGGGATGAGGCTTTTGCTCCACTTCTCAATAAGCACAAGCCTTTGTCTGAACCTGTGACTACTGCAAATGGGAAATTTGTCGCCAACATGACTAAGATTGAGTCACAACAGGAGGAAATAATGTCCAATATCATGCCACTTGCTGAGCCTCGCAGAGAGAAGAAGAAAAAGATGGGAGTTGAGGTTGATCCCACCAACCTTCGTAGGAGTGCCAGAATTAACAAGTATGATGGATTCAAGGCACCATCCATGGCGGAAGGTAAAATTGGTAAAAGCAAAGTTAAACCTCGTCATGTTTCTATAGATCCTAATAAAACAAACACTACATCTGCAGTTATGAAGACAGTACCTCCTCCAACTCCCATCGCTTCCCTTCAACACATTGGTGTTGTGCGCTGCGGCATCCCCCCTGAAGAAATCTCTGCAGCCAAGCTCCTGGCTTCGAAGGATCAGGAGCCATCATCGTCCAACTAATCTATTGTTGTGATGTCGCCCCTCTAGCAATGGAGTGTTTTGGTGTGGAACGTTAGAGGAATAAATTCAGATGATAAACTGCTTGCTATTAGGAATGCTATCAATATCAGTGGTTGTAATGTGATATGTCTGCAGGAGACTAAACACACTTCCTTTGATCTAGCCTATATTAATACTTTCTGCCCTTGCCGGTTTGATAAATTTGAGTTTGCTCCTTCTCGGGGGGGCATCTGGGGGCTTAGTTACCATTTGGAATAGTGCGGTGCTTGATGGGACAGTAGATCTCTCGGATGATTTTGTCCATGGCATCTCCTTCACTTGTAAACTATCGGGTAAATCATGGAGGCTGTATAACATATATAGTCCATGTCGAGGGGATGATCGCCAACACTTCACAGATTGGATGTATGATCTAAACATCCCGGACACTGAGGATTGGTTACTTGTGGGAGACTACAACTTTATTAGATCTACCCAAAACAGAAATAAACCTGGAGGAAACAATAATGATATTTTCATGTTTAATGACATCATCCGAACTCAAGCATTAATTCAAATCCCTCTCAAAGGACGTTCATATACGTGGAGCAATATGCAGGACGACCCATTACTTCAGTAGCTCGACTGGTGCTTTTCATCATGCCATTGGACGCAGACTTACCCTAACACGATGGTCACACCTTTGGGCAAACCGGTCTCGGATCACATTCCTTGGGTCGTGTAAATTGAAACTCATATTCCGAAAAGCAAAAAAATTCGCTTCGAGAATTTCTGGATTAATCATGCAGGTTTTCTGGACACAGTTCAATCATCATGGAATAAGCAGTGCCATGCTGCCAATAGTGCAACACGTTTGTGCAAAAATTGAAAAACCTCAGATATGACCTCAAGCAATGGAGCAAGGGGATTCCCCGCTTGTCCATTCTCATTCAAAATAGTAAACTGTAATTGGGCACTGAGTGAACTTGATGGGCTGGAAGACCTGAGAAGCCTTTCAACTCCTGAAGCCAATTTTCATCAAATTGTTATAGACCATCTTATCAAGCTTTTGCAGTTTCAGAACGAGTATTGGCGGAAACGATGCACCATCAGATACATCAAATTTGGGGAGGAAAATACTAAACTCTTCCAATCCCTAGCAACTGAGAGATTCTGGAGGAATTCAATTTCCTCGCTCAAACTTCCGGATGGATCAATTGCCACTAATCATAATGCAAAAGAAGCAATTTTGTTTTTTGCATTCAAAGAACGGCTAGGATCTGGCTCCACTCCAGTGATGAAATTTGACCTCCATAGGATCATCGAGAAAATCGATGGGTTGGAAAGTCTGGCTGCACCATTCACCCATAAGGAGATTGATGAGGTTATCAGATCCATGCCCGCGGACCTCGCCCCCGGACCGGATGGTTTTAACGAAACATTTCTTAAATCTTGCTGGCACATAGTCAAAGAGGACTTTTATAAGTTGTGTGAAGACTTCTATGATGGAAACTTGGATCTCACCAGTGTCAACTCGGGCTTTATCATGCTGATACCGAAAGTTCCTTCGCCTGAAACATCCAGTGACTTCCGTCCCATCACACTGCTGAACTGCTGCATGAAAATTATCACAAAGGTGCTGGCCAATCGCCTACAGAAACTCGTCCTCAAGATTATTCATAAAAATCAATACGGATTCATTAGGACCCACACGATCCAAGATTGTTTGGCATGGGCGTTCGAATACATATATCATTGCCAGGCTTCCAAGAAACCAATCATCCTCCTGAAGCTAGACTTTGCGAAGGCGTTCGATACAATTGAGCACTCGTCCATGATTGAGATAATGAGGCATATGGGTTTCTATGATCGATGGCTGAATTGGAACAAAATGATCTTCAGCTCGGGGATGTCCTCGGTCCTCCTTAATGGGGTTCCTGGCTGACAATTTTTATGCAAGTGTGGTGTCCGCCAGGGGGATCCTCTCTCCCCGCTCATATTCATCCTTGCCGTGGACCTCTTGCAAGCAGCAATTAATGATGCGCACAGAAACGACTTGATTCAACTACCTATTCCAAGCAGACGATCGACATACTACCCAGTGATACAATACGCGGACGACACCATTCTGATCATGTCGGCTTGCCCCACACAAATCGTTCACATGAAGAAGATCTTACGGGACTACGCTGACTCCATCGGGCTAAAGATAAACTTCAGCAAGTCAATGATGATCCCGCTCAATGTACAGGATGATCTTGTAAATCAACTAGCGCAGATACTGCAATGCTCCATTGGGTCGACACCATTCACTTATCTTGGGCTAACGATGGGGACTACTAGGCCATCGGTATCGGACCTTATGCCAGTGGTGGAAAATGCCGAGCGCAGACTATCCTCCTCCCTGTGTATGCTGAACCAGGGGAGCAAGCTGACCCTGCTAAACTCGTTGATTACCTCGCTAATGATATACCTCATGTGCACCCTCAAACTACCCCCCCAAGATAGTGGAGTTCCTAGACGAAATAAGGAGATGTCTATGGCACAAGAAAACAGAGAACGGTGAATCATGCAACTCGCTGGCTGCATGGGATCTAGTGTGCAGACCGAAATCACGTGGTGGCCTCAGAATCCTTGACATAAAAGTCCAAAACCAAGGATTGCTGGTGAAATTCCTACACAGCTTCTACAACAAAAAAGATACGCCCTGGGGTGAACTTATCTGGTCCACGTACTATGATGGTAAAATCCCGCATGCGGCAGAGCCCTGCGGGTCATTTTGGTGGCGGGATGTGATGAACCTTAGCGATACATACCGTGGGATCACACAGGTGACTATTGGAGATGGTTCCAGCATCCTCTTCTGGAAGGATCTATGGCTCGAACAACCGCTAGAAACTTCTCATCCCAGGGCTTTTTCGTTTGTCAAAGAGGAGGACTCTTCGGTAGCTCAATTTCTTGCGATGACCAACCTACAAGATGAGTTCTTACTCCCCCTCTCCCTCAGAGCAAGAGATGAACTGTGGGAGTTAGAGGAACTGACAGCGAGCACGCACCCCGCCAGTGGGGAAAACGACGTGTGGTCTTGTGTATGGGGAGACAAATACTCATCTCGACAGTTTTATGCCTACTACTTCAGAAATGTGACTGCGGATGATGCCTTTTGATGGATTTGGAAATCTAAATGTACAATGAAAATCAAAGTTTTCACATGGTTGGTCGCAGCTGATCGCGCTAACACTAAAAACATGTTGAGAAGGCGACATTGGAACGTTGCAGATGGAACCAATTGTGCCCTGTGTGGCAATGGGGAAGAGGAAACAATGGAACATTTATTTTTTGATTGTCCGTTTAGTGCTGAATGCTGGGGAGAAATCGGGGTGCAATTTGCTGACCCGGGTGACTGTCTGGTCAAAATCCATCAAGGAAAAGAAAACTGGACCCATCCCATGTTTATGGAGATTTTTATGACGGCGGCGTGGGCGATCTGGAAGGAACGTAATGATAAAATTTTCAGGAGTATCCCCAACTCGCTCCCGTCTTGGAAGAAAATATTTAAGGCGGATTTTGCTCTTCTAGCTCATAGAGTCAAACCCTCCTTGGTGGGATTCGTGGAAAGTTATGTCAACTCCATTGTATAAGAGTAACTTTATTTTAGCTGTAACGTACTGCTTCTCCTCATCCCCCCCTCACCATGTGATTCGAGGATGAGGATGTAGGGACAGAGGATACCCCCTTGGGTGTGCCTGTGTTCCCCTACAAATGTACTTGCTATGAAATATGAATGAAAATGTCAGTAGGAGCCTCTCCTACTGTCTTTGATTGATCAAAAAAATTATGTCTTCTCAAAATAACATGGCCAAAGAAATTTATCCCTACAAAATCATATAGTCTGGCTATGCTCCATCTTCACCACACAAAATATTTAAATCATGCACAACCCTGATGACAAGCCAAGCAATTGTTTCATACTTTTGATGTTCTCAAACCTTTTCAATCTTCACGCAATACATGAGCGTGAGCCATGTACATAGCACTATAGGTGGAATAGAATGGTGGTTGTGGAGAAGACAAAAAGGAGAAGATAGTCTCACATCAACTAGGCGTATCAACGGGCTATGGAGATGCCCATCAATAGATATCAATGTGAGTGAGTAGGGATTGCCATGCAACGGATGCACTAGAGCTATAAGTGTATTAAATCTCAACAAAAGAAACTAGTGGGTGTGCATCCAACTTGCTTGCTCACGAAGACCTAGGGCATTTTGAGGAAGCCCATCATTGGAATATACAAGCCAAGTTCTATAATGAAAGATTCCCACTAGTATATGAAAGTGACAACATAGGAGACTCTCTATCATGAAGATCATGGTGCTACTTTGAAGCACAAGTGTGGTAAAAGGATAGTAGCATTGCCCCTTCTCTCTTTTTCTCTCATCCATTTTTGTTTTTTATTTGGGCCTTCTCTTGTTATGGCCTCTTTTCTCTTTTTTTATTTGGGCTTCTTTGGCCTCTTTTATTTATTTATTTTCGTCCGGAGTCTCATCCCGACTTGTGGGGGAATCATAGTCTCCATCATCCTTTCCTCACTGGGACAATGCTCTAATAATGATGATCACCACACTTTTATTTACTTACAACTCATGAATTACAACTCGATTCTTAGAACAAAATATGACTCTATATGAATGCCTCCGGCAGTGTACCGGGATGTGCAATGATGCATGAGTGACATGTATGAAAGAATTATGAATGGTGGCTTTGCCACAAATACGATGTCAACTACATGATCATGCAAGCAATATGACAATGATGAAGCATGTCATAACAAACAGAATGGTGGAAAGTTGCATGTCAATATATCTCGGAATGGCTATGAAAATGCCAAGATAGGTAGGTATGGTGGCTGTTTTGATGAAGGTATATGATGGGTTTATGATATCGGCGAAAGGTGCGTGGTATTAGAGAGGCTAGCAATGGTGGAAGGGTGAGAGTGCGTATAATCCATGGACTCAACATTAGTCATAAAGAACTCACATACTTATTGCAAAA
>NW_024118342.1:0-8850 GCF_003073215.2 Triticum urartu
TCCCGAGCTTGCGGGCCGTCCCACCCCGCGGCGCTCGAACGTGCAGAGCCCTACATGCTCGCGGCGAGGAATGCGTGATCCATGCCATCCCATGGCGATCCCTACGGCGAGCTGAAGACTAGCTAACTACCTAACAGAAAACTAACTGAAACTGAACTCGTACGTGTGTACAGGCACACGCTGACGGTCAGTGTTATTCAGAAAACTGCTAACTGAAACTAAACAAAGTTTCTGAACTTGACTGAAAGAAAACAGAAGTGCAGCTGATTACCTAACAAATCATCCCCTAATCTGCTGCACCTGAGAGATCCCAAGCCCGTGTCGCAGCTCACTGAACTACGTTCTGCCCAGTGACTTGGTGAGTATATCTGCCACTTGATCACCTGTTCTTACGTGCTCAACATCTACCCTGCCTAGCTCAACACATTCCCGTATATAATGATACCTGAGATCAATATGTTTGCTCCTTTCATGATGGACTGGGTTCTTGCTGAGCTCAATGGCCGATTTGTTGTCGATCTTCAGCTTCACTTTCTGCACCTCTTCGCCAACCATTTCTGCAAGGAGCCTACTCAGCCAGACGGCCTGTGTGGCAGCAGTTGCTCCATCTATGTATTCTGCCTCGCATGACGACAGGGCCACGATCTTCTGTTTCTGCGAGGTCCAAGTGATCACACCTGATCCAAGGAAGAAAACAACTCTAGTGGTACTCTTGCGATCATTGAGATCACCAGCGTGATCACTATCACTGTAGCCTGTCAGCACATCTTTCTCTCCTTTTCTGAAGAAACACCCAAGGCCAAGTGTACCTCTGATGTAGCGCAGGAGTTGCTTCACTGCAATCCAGTGCTCCTTGCCAGGTGATTCCATGAACCTGCTGAGAATCCCTACGGCATATGAAATGTTAGGCCTGGTGTTTACCAAGTATCTCAGGCTGCCAATCAGACTGCGGTACTCTGTCGAGTCCACTGCCTCACCAGTGTTCTTCTTCAGTTTCAGGCGATTCTCCATCGGTGTGTTGCAAGAGTTGTAGTCACTCATACCTGCGTCCTCCAGAATCTTTGCGGCATAGCTTGACTGACACACCGTGATCCCATCATCCTCTTGCTTCACCTCAATTCCCAGGTAATAGCTGAGAAGACCCAGATCAGTCATCTGGAAGAGCTCCTGCATCTGTTTCTTGAAGTGTTCAATGGCTTCTGCCTCTGTGCCCGTGATGATCAGATCATCCACATACACCCCAACCAACAAGAACCCAGCTTTGTCTTCCCGCCTGTATAACGCATGATCCAGCTGGCAGCGCTTGAAACCAAGTGCATGAAGCGTGGCGTCCAGCTTTGCATTCCATGCGCGAGGAGCCTGACGAAGACCATACAGAGCTTTCTGCAACCTGAGCACGCAGTGAGTGTTGTTGCTGTCGACAAATCATGCGGGCTGCTGAACATACACTTCTTCCTGAAGATCTCCATTGAGGAACGCGGAGCGCACATCCATGTGATGCACACCCCAGCTCCGGTGAGCCGCCACGGCCAGCAGAAGCCGCACTGTCTCCAGACGAGCGACAGGTGCGAAGACCTCATCAAAATCCACTCCCTGCCGCTGTGCATATCCCTTCGCAACCAAACGAGCCTTGTGCTTTATGATCTTGCCGTCCGGATCGCGCTTGACCTTGAAAACCCACTTCAGCCCAATGGCGCGGTGGCCGGCGGGCAGCGTGGCCGGGACCCAGGTGTCGTTGGAACGAATCGACTCCATTTCCGCCTCCATTGCACTGCGCCAAGCAGGTTCGTCCAGGGCATCCTGAACAGACGCGGGTTCCTCTGCTGCAGAGAGGCAGAGCCCGCTGTACTCCAGAGTGCACGCCGGTGCGTGGTCGATGACGTACTCCATGGATTTCCAGCGGACTGGCACCCCCTCGGCGTCGAAATCTTCGCCGGTGGGCGGCGTCACCCACCCGTCTTCTGAGTTGTAGGAAGGAGCTGGTGTAGACGGGCTTGAGTCCACCGAGGCCGGCGTGCTCGACGCGCTCGGCGTGTCCGCGACAGATCCGCTCAACGTGGGTGTCCGTGGCGTGCTTGGACCAACCGGTGAGCCTGGCAGTTGGTGTCGTTGGTGCGCCAGGCGATGTCACCGGGTCCGGTGACAGGGAGTAGGTCGTGGTTGTGGGCACGCCCGCGTCGGAGTACACGACCGTGAACTGGTGCGCGCGCTCCGAGTCGCCACCATCCTTCCTCCAGTCCCAGCGCCGGTCCTCTTCGAAACGCACGTCTCGCGTGATGTACAAGTGCTTGCCGATCGGGTCGTACACCCGATAGCCCTTGGTGCCCGCCTCATAGCCCAGAAATATTCCCGGCCGTGACCTGTCCGCAAGCTTGGTCACGCCGGGGCCGACGAGCTTGACGTGCGCGACGCAGCCGAACGTGCGGAAGTAGTCGACCGTGGGCTTCTTCTTGCGCCACGCCTCATAGGGTGTCATGCCCTGCAGACTCCTCGTCGGCGAGCGGTTGAGGGTGTGCACCGCCGTGCACACCGCCTCGCCCCCAGAACATGCTCGGCACGCCCATGCTTTTCATCAGGCTGCGAGCCATCTCGACCACGGACTGGTTGTGGCGCTCGACGACTCCATTCTGTTGGGGAGAATACGGAGTCGTCGTGTTCCTTAGGATGCCAAGCTCCTCACAGTACGCGGTGAACTCATTCGAGATGAACTCCCCGCCGCGGTCAGTGCGGAGCGCTCTGAGCTTTGCGCCACACTGAGTCTCCGCGGCCGCCTTGATCTTTCTGAAGAACTTGAACGCCTCGTCCTTGCTCCTGAGCACTTCCAACCACATGTATCTACTGTGATCATCAACGATGAGCAGAAAATACTTGTTACCGGACGTGGTCGCCGGCGTGATGGGTCCGCAGAGATCGCCGTGGACGAGCTCGAGTCCTTGCTGTGCGCGGTACGCCGACGCGCGCGGGAACGGCGTGCGGTGCATCTTTCCGAGTGTGCAGCCCTCGCAGAACTGCTCGACGTGCTTGATCGCCGGTATGCCTCGCACCATCCCCTTCGCGCCAAGATCATGGAGCGCCCGGAAGTGGAGGTGGCCGAAACGTCCATGCCAATGCCACGCCTCATCGCCGCCGTGCACCAGGAGGCACACGGGCGCAGCCAAGTTCAGAGCCACGGCATAGAGGCGGTTGCTCGTCCGCTGCACCCGTGCCAGAAGCACGCGCTGCCTGTCGTAGAGGCAGAGCACGCCGTCCTCGATCATGGACTTGCAGCCGTGCTCGTCGAGCTGCCCGAGGCTCACGATGCTCGTATGCAGCTGAGGGATGTAGTAGACATCCGAGAGCGCGCGGTGCTCGCCGTTCTTGCAGGAGAACGTCACGATACCGCGTCCGTAGATCTGCACGACAGAGCCGTCGCCGAAGCGCACCGAGCCACGAACGGACTCGTCCACCTGTGATAACATGTCACGCCGCCCTGTCATGTGATTGCTAGCACCAGTATCCAGGTACCAGCGGTCGTCGTTGGTGGCGACCGGCACTACGCGAGCTTCGTTGAGGAAGATGTCCGTGGACTGCTCACGCGTGCCGTCCCCGGTGTTCGCCTCGCTCACCACCGCGCAGGTGGCGAGGAGCAAGCCAGGCTGCTCACCCTCGACCTGGACGACGTTCGCCTGCTGATCTTGCTGCTCGCGCGGGTCCCGCTCCTTCTTGCGGCACTCCTTCGCCCAGTGGCCAGGGATGCCACAGTAGCGGCAATTTCCCTTCCGCTTGGGCGTCGCCGGCCCGCCGTTGCCGCGGCCAATGCTCTGGCCACGACCGCCCCCGCCTTGGAGGGTCTTCTGCTTGCCGTTCCCGCGTCCACGCCCTGCTCCAGAGCCTGAGGACGTGCTGTTCTGATCCAGCAGCTTCTCGTGTGCGCGCCACTGGTCGATCGTGTACAATAGCTGTGCGCCAGGCGCCGGGGTCTCTTCGCGCTCACGCTCCTCGACGACAAGGAGCCGGCCGCACAGCTCCTCAAGGGAGAGCTGCTTGGTTTCTTCTGCTTGCCGTTCCCGCGTCCACGCCCTGCTCCAGAGCCTGAGGACGTGCTGTTCTGATCCAGCAGCTTCTCGTGTGCGCGCCACTGGTCGATCGTGTACAATAGCTGTGCGCCAGGCGCCGGGGTCTCTTCGCGCTCACGCTCCTCGACGACAAGGAGCCGGCCGCACAGCTCCTCAAGGGAGAGCTGCTTGGTGTCAACGAGCGACTCGATCGCCACGGCCATCTCGCGATATGGACGTGGCACCGTCCGAAGTACCTTGAGGACCGCCTTGTGCTCGTCCACTGGGTCGCCGAGCGCCTGCAGGTCATCAATGACCGTCCTGAGCCGCATCACATACGACTCGATCCCCTCGCCGTCCTTGTACCGGAGCGACTCGTACTCCGAGCGGCGGGTCTGCGCCTTGGCCTCGCGCACGCGCTCGACACCGATGCGCATGGTCTTCAGGGTGTCCCACGCCTCCTTGGCCGTGGCCTTGGCGCCCAGGATCCGCATGAGCTCCGGCGGGACCCCCTTGAGGAGGGCGATCATGGCGCGCCGGTCGTCGCGGTCCGTGCCTTGGCCCGTTTCCACCATGCGCCATAGCTCGTCGGCCTGTAACTGGAGCTTTGTGATCATGGCCCAGTCATTGTAGTTGGTGCGGGTGAGCATCATCGGTGGCGCTCCGCCGCCGCCGCCGTGCACGATGCACTCGACGACGCACACCCCCGACCCCTCCTCGGTGGAGAGGCGAGCCAGGGATTTCCCAAGCGCTGCGGCCTCCGCCTTGGCCTGTTCCTCATCATGCATCTTCTTCGCCTTCTCTTCGTCGCTTCCGGCCATCTCTCCGGCGGATCAGACACCGCCGGCGCCCAGGATGGATCGAACACCACCGAGGCTCTGATGCCACTTGTAGTTGCAGATGACCAGCAAACGCGGATGAGAGAGGGAGAACACGAGGTGGAAGACAATGGTTTGCACTGCGTAACAACCTTGCAGCTTTTCTGTTTCTGTTCTTATCTATCTGAACCCCGTTGGAGTTCCTGAAAAACAGCTAAGAACTGGTCGTGCTCGCCGAGCTTACAGGTCGTGCCATCCCACGACACTCGGACGTGCATGAGCCCTACTTGCTCGCGCAGAGGAATGCGTGATCCATGCCATCCCATGGCGATCCCTACGGCGAGCTGAAGACTAGCTAACTACCTAACAGAAAACTAACTGAAACTGAACTCGTACGTGTACAGGCACACGCTGACGGTCAGTGTTATTCAGAGAACTGCTAACTGAAACTAAACAAAGTTTTTGAACTTGACTGAAAGAAAACAGAAGTGCAGCTGATTACCTAACAAGGAGGAGCTAGAGATGCTAGAGATCGAGGAGCTCAACAGGAAGTTTGAGGATTTCATCCAAAGTAGAAGGATTAAATGGCTCAAGGAGGAGGAGCAAGTATTGCAATGCCAACAGCAGGTCGTCTAACTTTAAGAGCAATAGGATTAAATGAATTAATGGATGATTTACTAGGTTGAGATGAGCAGTAAGGTTCTTTCTTTTGTGTTGCTCTGATAGGTGTGCTGTGTAGGTATATGTACCCAGAACCTCTACGTGTGTGAGGTTCTTTGTGGTGTGAATGATGTCAACTGTTTTCAACTCGATTCACGTGCACATCTTTTGTGGAAAGAATGATGTCCTAGAATTGACAGGTGATGCACAGGGGTTTTCCACCATTTATTGAGGATCAAGTTTGGTGTGTGTGGAATTATTCATCAAAAAATATCTTGATACTCGTTTAAAAAATTCTGAGGATCATGTTTGTCTTGGTACTCATACTAAAATGGCAGTATGCATCCTTAGTTGGTGTAGAGGCCGGGGAAGTGAAATTCTCCCCCAATTTGTGGCAAAGAGAGCCTTGGCTCAGTGGTTGGGCATGCGGTTGTGTGTAGCCTAACGACCCGAGTTCAATTCTTAGAATTGACAAGTGATGCACAGGGGTTTTCCCTCATTTATTGAAAATCAAATTTGGTGTGGTGGAACCAATCATCAAAAAATATATTAATACTCATTTTAAAAAATGAGGACCATGTTTATCTTGGTACTCATACTAAAATGGCCGTATGCATCCCTAGTTGGTGCAGAGGCCGGGGAAGTGAAATTCTCCCCCAAAATTAAGACTATCAGTCTTTCCCCCGACCTCTCTCCCCCAAGGCGGCGGCGTCGCGCCGCCCCCGGGGTGTCCCCGTCCACACCGTCCTCAGCCCTCCTCCTACATCGCCTCCCACTACCGCCATCGTCGCTGATGACGCCGCGGGGGCGAAGCCCCTGTGGTGAGGCGGCGGCAGTGGCGCAGTCCTCGGCCGTTGGTAACGCGTGGGGGCAGCGGCGTCCATCTCCCTCCTCCTCCAACGGCAGTACGCAGCGGGTTGGCGGTGGCCAGGAGATCTCTGGTGGCCGTTTGGCGGATGAGATTTTGGCTGCGATGAGATCTAATCTGGGCCCGAGGGGTTTATATCGAGATCCAGTGCGGCTGCGCCTCGTCTCGACAATGGTAAGAGGAGATCCCCCTGGGTAATCTTCGCGGCACGAGGACGTCTGGATCTCTTGGCCCGGGCATGGTGATGGTGGCTGCCTTCTCCACCGAAGGCGGTTGCCCAGGCTGGTAGTGACGAATCTTGGGTCCCACTATTAGCACCGGCGACGAGTTGGGGAGACATAGTCGCCGGTGAAAACCGAGCCGACTCCGGTCATGGCAAGCGATGGCGGCGTCTACATCGTTACCTTGATGAAGGCATCGTCAACCTGCTCGTGCCGCTCGAGGAGAAATCCTAAGATCTCCAAATCGGATGATGGCGGCGCTGCGGTGTCGTGTTCCCTATTGGGGGCATCGTTTGTGGAGCGGCGCCAGATGAAAGAGGCGTGAGGTGGTGTGGTGTGCCTTCTCTCCTGTCGACGACGGCGGGTCTCGGCGGCATGGAGCAGGGGGGTCTCGGCGGTGGGAGTGTGATGATGGACGAGTGCAGGATGGTGGTGTTGTCTGGCGTCGTGGTGGCGTCGACGGCAGCTAAACCGGGCAAGGTAGATGGAGCAGTACATCACTGAAGATGGATTGGTGGCAGGTGGTTGCGGCGGCCTCATACCCGGCAGGTGTCCTGGTTGAGGAGTGCGCCGGACTGGTGGGTGCCCTATACCCGGCAGGCGTCCTGGTTGGGATCTCAGGTCTTAGATGTTAGGCTTGGCTGCGAGGTCTGTTTGGTATTAAGCCCAGACTATCAACATCCCTATATCAACTGGATAGGAGTAGCGATAGATGTTGCCTAGACGGTGGCTTTAGTCTTACCGTTGTAGGATTTTGTAAAGTCTTGTGGGAATAATTAATAAAGTGGCTGCATGCATCGTCCAGATGCAGAGGCCGGAGGGGTCCTCCTCCATTTCTAAAAAAATCATGCACATTTTTTTAGCAGTATCATGCAAATTTTCGCAATTGCTCCCTGCTCCAATTTTAACACATAATAGGTAAATGTTAGTCGATGATTTTCTGATTTGGGTTGGTCGACTTTGAGAATGAAGAAGGAAGCGCCGTCGGAAATGAAGGAGACGGCAAGGCTGTTTGGGAGCACGGCGGTAGGGTGGCAGGCTACCCCATCATCTATCGTTAGCAGGGGGTGGGGTAGCAACACGGCGGTGGTGCAAGTTCGCCGGAGGAAAAATCCGTCATCGCCAGGGCTAGAGGGATGTCTGGGGCGGCGGCAAGACCGGCGGCCAGGGGGAGGGAGGGTTCAGGGGAGGATGGTGCGGTGAGGTGGTCGCGGGCGGTGGAAGCGGGGCGGTTCGAAGGAAGAAGAAAGCGGGAGAGGTTGAAGAAGGTGATCCAACCCTTGATTTCGCATCCAACAGCTGGAAAGATTGATTGACGCCAAAAAATTTCCAGGATAGGATTCAGTAACAGAACTTCTATAACACCATCATATACATATATGCCCGGAATCACAATTGATTATTATGCTAACAACCGATACTAACAAACTTGTTCAGATACTGCTGCTTGTCTCCCTCCCACATGCGCGGCGGATCCAACACCACCATCACCACGCGCCGCGCCGAGCGGATCTCGCTGCCAGGATCAACACAAACTGAAACCATCGGAATTCAGAAAGTGCAATGCCTTTTAGTGAGTTGCTGGGCGACCGGAAGGGATTAATTAAGGCAATGCATGCCTGACAGCACATGCGCTGTTCCCGCTAGCGGTTGCGTGATTTTGATCAGGCAGCCCTTCGTTTTGATTTGCTCCCTCTGCGCTGCTGCTGCTGATTGGAATGTTCCCTGCACTTTCCTGGCCCAGCCCCATCATCGCTCACTTGGAAGGCTCAAGGAACATCACCGTCGTCTCGTTGGTGAAATTCAGACCCTGCGTGGCGTGCAAGTTCTGCGTTGAAAAGTGTTACGTTAACGAGAATGAAAGAGTTGATCGAGTTTCAGAGTGGCGCTGCCAATTGTGTGCGTCTACTGGATGTACGGTCAGCAGCAGTAGTAATTAAGTGGAGTATATCTTGATAGGGGTCATGAGCTACCTAGCTAAACATGAGCATGTTCCATGGCACTTCCTGGTATACTCTATCTAAGGAGATGACAAGGCTTTAGTTAGCTATAGGTGGCATCCCTGCTTAAACAATCGCAAGGAAAGTACGCCTACAAGCATCTGAAACTGCTCTGTTTTTGTGTCCCAGCAAGGAAACCAGCTACACACAACACAACAATGAATTCCTGATCGTGAGCTAAAGGGATTCAGAAAAGAGAGAGCTCTCCTCCACAGCCCTGCGCCACTGGCCACTCCGGCCGCGGCGGCC
>NW_024118343.1:0-9999 GCF_003073215.2 Triticum urartu
TGCTTAGAACGGCAAAAGAATACCGCATATAGGTAGATATAGCGGACTCATGTGGCAAAACTGGGTTAAAGGTTTTTGGATGCACAAGTAGTGATCGTACTTAGTGCAAATGAAGGCTAGCAAAAAATTGGGAAGCGACCAACCAAGAAACGAATAATATCATAAGCGAGCATTAAGCATAACTAACACCGAATAATGCACCATAAGTAGGATATAATTTCATTGCATAACTATTGACTTTCGTGCTTGCATAGGGAATCACAAACCTTAACACCAATATTCTTACTAAAGCATAATTACTCATCAAATCAACATAACTCACACCATCCTATCTCAAAACTATTACTAAGAATCAAGTTTATTTTGTCCAATGATCTTCATGAAAGTTTTTATTATATCCTTCTTGGATATCTATCACTTTGGGACTAATTTTCATGTGTTGCTTTTCATAAGCTCAAACAAATATAAGTGAAGATCATGAGCATATTTTTTTCTTTCTCTCAAATTAATTTAAGAGAAGCAAGAGAGAATTTCTTGAAAATTTTACTAACTCTCAAATAAATCTAAGTGAAGCAAGAGAGCATTTCTTCAAAAATACTAAGCACACCGTTCTAAAAAAGATATAAGTGAATCACTAGAGCAAGTCCATAGATTATAAAAAATTTAAGTGAAGCATAGAGAGCAATTCTAACAAGTCATGACACAATTTTGGCTCTATCAAATAGGTGTGTCCAGCAAGGGATCAAGACTTAAAACACAAAACAAAACAAGCAAAGACTCATATCATACAAGACGCTCCAAGCAAAACACATAGTATGTGACGAATAAAAATATAGCTTCGAGTAAAATACCGATGGTTGTTAGAAGAAAGAGGGGATGCCACTCGGGGGCATCCCCAAGCTTAGTTGGTTTCTCATTTTTGGCAAATATCTTGGGATGCCGGGCATCCCCAAGCTTAGTCTCTTCTACTCCTTATTCCTTCATACATCGTAAGATAGCCCAAAACTTGAAAACTTCAATCACACAAAACTCAACAAAACCTTCGTGAGATCCGTTAGTATAAGAATAATAAATCACTACTATAATTGATGTATCAAACCAATTCATATTTTTTTCTTGCATTATATCTACTATATTCCAATTTTTCTATGGCAAAAACTCATCAAAGAAAACCATAGAGCCATCAAAATAAGCACACAACACAAAGAAAACAGAATCTATCAAAACAGAACAGTCTGTAGCAATCTGACTATTTCGAATACTTCTGTAACTCCAAAAATTCTGAATAATTATAAAGACCTTAGAAATTTGGATATTGACCTACTACAAGTGGAATGGGTATTTTGTCGCTCTCTAATAAAAACGATAATTATTTTCGTGAACGCAAAATTTTCTGTTTTTTTAGCAAGATCAAACAACTATCACCCAAGAAGATCCTAAAGGCTTTACTAGGCACAAACACTAATTAAAACATAAAAACACAATCATAACAGTAGCATAATTGTGCTAACACTCAAAAACAGGAAACAAAAAGCAAATATAAATTTTATTCATTGGGCTGCCTCCCAACAAGCGATATAGTTTCACGCCCTTAGCTAGGCATAAAGCAAGGATCTAAGTTTTGTCATCTTTGTTTCGAGATCCATAAGATGCCCTCATGATTGATTCATATGGTGGCCTAATTCTTGTTCTAGGAAAGTGTTCCATACCCTTTATCAAAGGAAATTGGAACTTAATATTACCTTCTTTCATATCAATCACGGCACCAATAGTGTGTAAAAACGGTCTACCAAGAATAATTGGACAAGATGGATTGCAATAAATATCAAGAACAATAATATCTATGGCCACATAATTCCTATTTGCAAGAATAAGAACATCATTAATTCTTCCCATAGGCTTTTTTATAGTAGAATCCGCCAAGTGCAAATTCGAAGAACATGATTCAAGATCGGTAAGACCAAGCACATCACATAAAGATTTTGGAATAGTAGAAACACTAGAACCCAAGTCACACAAAGCAAAGCACTCATAATTTTAATCTTGACTTTGATAGTAGGTTCCCATTCATCATGCAATTTTCTAGGAATTGAAACTTCTAATTCCAATTTTTCTTGAAAAGCTTTCATCATAGCATCAACAATATGTTTAGTAAATGTTTTATTTTGTTCATAAGCATGGGGTGAATTTATCATGGCCTACAACAAGGAAATACAATCAATCAAAGAGCAACTATCATAATTAAAGTCTTTGTAATCCAAAAGAGTGGATACTTCACTACCTAAAGTTTTGACCTCTTCAAACCCACTTTTATCAATTTTCTCAACAAGATTTTCGCCCTCCGAAATATTGGGTGCCTTCTACCTAAAGTTGACTCTTCTCCAGTCCCTTTTTCATCAATATTAACTTTACTAAACAAGGAATCAATAGAAGAAACACCAATCATTTTAAGATCTTCATCACTTTTGCGAAAGAAATCACTAGAAAACACTTTTTCTAAAAAAATCTTTTAGCGCTAAGCATAGCGGTTCTTTTCATACTTTCATCCATAGAAACATAAATAGCTTTAATTGATTCATCAACCTTATGCACAAAAAATTTCATCTTGAGATTTTCCACATCATGAGCAATTCTATCAACACTTCTAGACAAATCATCAATCTTACTCAACTTTTCTTCTATGGAAGTGTTGAAAACTTTTTGTGTATTGATAAATTCTTTAATATTATTCTCAAGATCAGAGGTGTTCCTATTATTATTATAAGATCGATTTCCATTGGAATTACCATAATTATTAGAGGAATTACTAGGAAAAAGGCCTAGGATTAAAATTACCTCTATAAGCATTGTTGTTGAATTTATTTCGAGAGATAAAATTCACATCTATGTCATCACTATTTTGCTCAATCAAAGTATACAAAGGCATATCATTAAAATCAATAGGAGCACTTCTATTAGCAACCAATTTCACAAGAGCATCAAGTTTTTCACTCAAAGAAGAAATTTCTTCAACCGAATTAACTTTTCTATCAGTAGGAGCTCTTTTGTATGCCATTGCGAATAATTTGCCATAATATTATCAAGCAATTTGGTGGCTTCACCTAAAGTAATTTCCATAAAGTACCACCCGCGGCGGAATCTAAAAGATTACGAGAAACAAAATTCAACCCCGCATAAAAAATTTGTATGATCATCCAAAGATTTAACCCATGAGTTGGGCAATTCCTTAGCATCATTTTCATCCTTTCCCAAGATTGTGCAACATGCTCATGTTCAAGTTGCTGGAAATTCATGATCTGGGTTCTAAGGGAAATAATTTTCGCGGGTGGAAAATACTTAGTGATAAAAGCATCTTTGCACTTATTCCAAGAATCAATACTATTGCGAGGCAAAGAAGAGAACCAATTTTTTGCAGAATCACGCAAAGAAAACGGAAATAATTTCATCTTGACCACATCATTGTCCACATATTTTTCATTTTGCATATCACATAATTCCATGCGGGTATTAAGATGGGATGCGACATCCTCATTAGGAGTACCGGAAAATTGGTCTTTCATAACAAGATTCAGCAAAGCAGTATTAATATCACAAGTCTCTGCACTAGTGGCGGGAGGAGCAAGCGGAGTGCCAATAAAATCATTATTGTTGGTATTTGAGAAATCACATAACTTGGTGTTCTCTTGAGTCATGATGACCACACAACAATATTGCACTCAAAAACAGATCCGGCAAGAAAATGGCGAACGGAAAAGAGAGGCGAATAAAACGGCAAATTATTGTGAAGTGGGGGAGAGGAAAACGAGAGGCAAATGACAAATAATGTAAATTGCAAGGAAATGAGATTTGTGATTAGGAACCTGGTATATGTTGAAGATCCTCCCCGGCAACGGTGCCAGAAATTCCTTTTGATGTCACCTGATGCTACGTCGGTATTTCCCCAAAGAGGAAGGGATGATGCAGCACAGCGGCGGTAGGTATTCCCCTCAGATATGAAACCAAGGTTATCGAACCAGTAGGAAAACCAAGAAACACAATGTAAACAGCCCCTGCACACAGACAACAAATCCTCGCAACCCAGCGTGTTAAACGGGTTGTCAATCCCTTTCGGGTACGGTGCCAGAAATTGGTGCGTGATGGGGAAAAGTTGTAATAGATTGGATAAATAGATCGCAAATAAAATAAAGTGCAGCAAAGTATTTTTGGATTTTTGGATTAATAGATCTGAAAATAAAAGCAAATAAAAGTAGATAGCAAAGGCAAATAATATGAGAAAGAGACTCGGGGGCCGTACGTTTCACTAGTGGCTTCTCTCGAGAAAAATGGCGAAGCAGCGGGTGACCAAATTACTGTTGGGCAATTGATAGAACTTCAATACTCATGATGATATCCAGGCAATGATCATTATATAGGCATCACGTCCAAGATTAGTAGACCGACTCTTGCCTGCATCTACTACTATTACTCCACACATCAACCGCTATCCAGCATGCATCTAGTATATTAAGTTCGTGGAGAAACATAGTAATGCAATAAGAACGATGACATGATGTAGACAAGATCTATCTATGTAAAGATAGACCCCGTCATTTTATCCTTAGTAGCAATGATACATATGTGTCGCTTCCATTTCTGTCATTGGGATCAAGCACCGTAAGATCGAACCCACTACAAAGCACCTCTTCCCATTGCAAGATAAATAGATCAAGTTGGCCAAACAAACCCAAATATCAGAGAAGAAATACGAGGCAATAAGAGATCATGCATAAAAGAGATCAAAGAAACTCAAATACTTTCATGGATATAAAAAGATAGATCTGATCGTAAACTCAAAGTTCATCGATCCCAACAAACACACTGCAAAAGAGTTACATCATATGGATCTCCAAGAGACCATTGTATTGAGAATCGAGAGAGAGAGGGAGAGATGAATCCATCTAGCTACTAACTACGCACCCGAAGGTCTACAAAGAACTACTCACGCATCATCGGAGAGGCACCAATGGAGGTGGTGAACCCCATCCGAGATGGTGTCTAGATTGGATCTGGTGGTTCTGGACACTGCAGAGGCTGGGTCCATATTTTGTCGACTCCCCTAGGGTTTTGGGAATATTGGGGTATTTATAGAGCAAATAGGCGGTCCGGGGGCACCTGAGGTGGGCACAACCCACCAAGGCGCACCTGGGCCTCCTGGCGCGCCCTAGTGGGTTGTGCCTCCCTCGGGGCACCCCCAGGCGCAGCTAGGGCCCATTGTGTTCCTTTTGGCCCATAAAAATTCTTTGTAAAGTTTCTTGGCATTTGGACTCCGTTTGATATTGATTTTCTGTGATGTAAAAAACATGGAAAAAACAGCAACTGGCACTTGGCACTATGTCAATAGGTTAGTACGAAAAATGATATAAATTGACTATAAAATGATTATAAAACATTCAATATTGATAATATAACGGCATGGAACAATCAAAAATTATAGATACATTGGAGACGTCTCATGAAGGTGCCATCAATGCCATCCAGCCCTGCTGGGACCTTCTTCACATATGGTGCAACAACCTTGGATCTCTTGCTGTCGGAACTCTCCGGCAAGTCATCAACAGGCGCAGCACACTCCAAAGAGGTACGCTTCCCGGATTGCTTGCTGGTGTCCCTGCTATCCTTCTTCTTTCCTTTGTTCTCCTTGGCGGGAACTCCCGCTGCCGCGGCCTCTGCCGTGACTGCGTTCCGGTACATCTTGTCCACGCAAATGATTGCGTCTTTCTCGTCTGACGGGATGGAAATGACTCCTACCGGCCCTGGCATCTTCAAGGTGTTGTAGGCATAGTGGGATGCCGCCATGAATTTTGCCAGGGCTGGGCGCCCAAGGATTCCATTGTACAACAGGGGGAGATCGACCACATCAACCACAACCTTCTCAGTCTGATAGTTCACTTCTCCCCCAAACGTTGCTGGTAACGTGATCCTTCCCTTAGGATGACTCCTGCCGGTGTTGACTCCTTGAAACGTGCCCGTGACCTTAGTTCTTCCTCTGCTATCTGAAGCTTGCTGATAACTTTTGGGGAAATCAGATTCAACCCGGCCCTGCTGTCAACCAACATCTTTGTGACTTTGAGGTTGCGAATCGTTGGGGAGACCAACAATGTCAAACACCCTACCGCAATGGTGCGGTCAGTATGGTCCTCTTCATCAAAGATGATGGGCGTGCGTGACCATTTGAGTGGCTTCCGAGACTCTGCCGCTGGTTCCACGGCATTGACCTCACGTGCCCACCGTTTGAGTTGGTGGTGAGAGGAGTGCAAAGATGCGCCCCCGCCAATGCACAGGGCGTCAGTGGCCTTCTGGAATTCCTGCGTGCTTGTAACACCCACGATGCGGCTATATCACCCACATGTCGAGGCACGACTTAGAGGCATAACCGCATGGTGGTTTAGTCGCAAGTGGGGTAATCTTCACACAATCCCATGTACTGAATAAGAAAGGGATAAAGAGTTGGCTTACAATTGCCACTTCACGCAAATAACAAGTTAAACATACATCATCCAGAGTACAATCAAAGGTGCGACTACGGAACCAAAATAAAGGAAGACAACCCCAAATGCTAGATCCCCGATCGTCCCAACTGGGCTCCACTACTGATCATCAGGAAACAAAACATACTAACAACCAAGGTCCGCGTCGAACTCCCACTTGAGTTCAATACCATCACCTGCACTGGTATCATCGGCACCTGCAACTGTTTGGAAGTATCTGTGAGTCACGAGGACTCAGCAATCTCACACCCGCGAGATCAAGACTATTTAAGCTTATGGGTAGGATAAGGTAATGACGTGGAGCTGCAGCAAGCGCTAAGAAAATATGGTGGCTAACATACACAAATAAGAGCGAGAAGAGAAGCAACGCGACGGTCGAGAATCTAGAAGTGATCAAGAAGTGATCCTAAAACTACTTACGCACAACCATAACACAAACCGTGTTCACTTCCCGGACTCCGCCGAGAAGAGACCATCACGGCTACACACGCGGTTGATTCATTTTAATTAAGTCAAGTGACAAGTTCTATACAACCGGATATTCAAAAATTCCCATCTGCCACATAACCGCGGGCACGGCTCTCAAAAGTTTATACCCTGCAGGGGTGTCCCAACTTAGCCCATCACAAGCTCTCACAGTCAATGAAGGATATTCCTTCTCCCGGAAAGACCCGATCAGTCTCGGAATCCCGGTTACAAGACATTTCGACAATAGTAAAACAAAACTAGCAAAGCCGCTCGAATGTGCCGACAAATCCCGATAGGAGCTGCACATATCTCGTTCTCAGGGCACACCGGATGGGCAAGATGTCGGGTTGGCATAGACCCTAGTTGCCCACGGGGCACTGGACATCGCCCAGGTTGGACCAACACTCAGAGGAGCACTGGCCCAGGGGTTTAAAATAAAGATGACCCTTGAGTCTGCAGAACCCAAGGGAAAAAGGCTTAGGTGGCAAATGTTAAAACCAAGGTTGGGCCTTGCTGTAGGAGTTTTATTCAAAGCAAACTATCAAGGGGGCCCCATATCCCCAATCGCGTTAGGAACGCAAAAATCAAGGAACATAACACCGATATGACGGAAACTAGGGCGGCAAGAGTGGAACAAAACACTAGGCATAAGGCCGAGCCTTCCACCCTTTACCAAGTATATAGTTGCATTAATTAAAATAAGAGATAATGTGATATCCCAACATATCCATGTTCCAACATGGAACAAACTTCAAATTCACCTAACACTAACAACGCTATAAGAGGGGCTGAGCAAAAGTGGTAACATAGCCAAACAACGGTTTTCTAGGAAGGTGGGTCAGGGGCTTGACATGGCAATATGGGAGGCATGATAAACAAGTGGTAGGTAGCGCGACATAGCGATAGAGCGAAAAACTAGCAAGCGAAGATAGAAGTGATTTCGAGGGTATGGTTATCTTGCCTGTAATGTTCTTAGAGTTGTCGAAAGCTTGATCCTTGTTAGCATACTCAACAGGTTCCTCGTTCACGTACTCGTCTCCCGGCTCTACCCAAAGCAAGAACACAAGCAATGGAACAACAATCAATCACGGTGCAATGCACAAACAACATGATGCAATACATGGCACGATATGCAATGCATATGCGTGCTCCGAAAGGGAAAGAATGATCAAGGCATCAACTTGGCAAACCAAGTATGCCGCTGCAAAGATGAGGTGATTTCGGTCGAAATTGATATAAGGATCACCGGAAATGGATGCACAGTTTGCAAATGGCAAGAAAAACAAGAATGACGCAAATCTACGATTAACAACATGATAGCACTTAGAATGCAACAAGAAACTAAGCTGCTGCACTGCAACATAGCAACAAAGCATATGGCGGTGGTGTACAAGAGATGCTTGACAAACATGAACACCGAGCTACGGCTAAATCACAATAGAACAGGTTCAAACAAGCATGGAAGAAGTGCAAAAGATATCAGCTTCACAGACTTAGTGAAAATACTAACATGTCAAAAACAACATCAGGAAGCAATGTTTAGAGCTAGCAAACAACATGCTACATGAACATATAATGGCAAACAAAATTGTGGCATGCTTCTACTAAAAGCATAGAACAAAACTCGCTTACTGATCATGAGCCAAAAAGGCACAGAAAATATGATGGCACCCATGTAAACATAGCAAGTTTTATTAACAGTTTCAGACTTGGAAGAAAAACAGAGCATAGCACAAACAGATTCATGATAGCAACTTTGCAAGCTCATGCCACTCACCACAAAGCATTACATGACAACACAAGCACACCCACAGTAATAAGACATGTTCATGAAGCTAAACATGGCAAGAGCAAGTTAATAGGATGCATGGATCACTAGCAAAACACATGGCAATATTGATTATCATGTTAACTATCTGCCAGGAACAATATATAGAAAACGTAGAGCAAGAAAAAGACATGGTAGAGCACTCCATAATTTCAGTCAGAGGCATGAATGGATAAAGCATAACCACATGTTCAAAACATCCTTAGTGAAGTATCTCATAATAAGCATGGATCTCATGGTAGCAACAAGTTTACATGGCATCAAAATAATATCAGGAAATGGACCTGGCAAAATCCTAAGTGCCTGAAAACAGCAACATCACGGAACCTACTTTGCATGCTTGTGCTAGTCACCATATAGATCACAAAAATACAAGACTTGCACCCCTGTAAATATGGCATGTTGTAGTTCAAAATTCATGTAGACCTCATGCTCATAGGATGCACACACCGAATGCAACAAAAATGACAAATCATCAAGTTCTTCTAAGAACCAGCAGTTAACATTTTATAGCACTCTTGAAACGATGATAATGGCATCAATATGGACAGTAACATGCATGCAAATGCCACTAACATGAAGAGATTAACGAGACGAACATTTCGACATATCATATGCATGATTTGGAGTCACGGGCATGGAGATGCAGCATGATGAAGAGGGCACAAAAAATATTGGATTTCAGGGACGGTAAAAAACAGACGAGCGAGCGTTGCATAGTTATGTATCGCACGAGCGGGGAATAGTGCAGCTCACCACTGGGCTTCGGCCCAGGAAGGAAAGAGGCGGATCGGACCAGCGCTGCTGGGCCTGAGGGAATCGCGCTGGGCCGGGTCACGGGGTCCACGCGCGGAGGAGCTCGTCCTCCTCTCGTGCTCCTCATGGGCGGGAGGCCATGGTGGCGGCGTAGATGGCAGGGAACGCTAGCGACGGCTGAGGCAAGACGGGGAGGGGCCTTGGCAGATCCGAGCGGATCCGGTGAGGCCGAATCCATTCCGGGCAGCGACGTCGGCGGTCCTGGCGACGGGGACAAGCGATGAGGAGGAGAAGGCCGGCGGGAGTCGGCGGCAGCGGCGTTGAATGGCGGCGGTGGCGAGGTTCGTCGGTGGGATTGGGACAAGGCGGCGGGGCGGATCGACGTGGTGATGTGGGGCGGCGCAGGCGGCGGAGTTCAAC
>NW_024118344.1:0-10589 GCF_003073215.2 Triticum urartu
TGACCCCGAAACTTGTCCCGCTGGCCGAAATAGCACTTCCTATATATAATTCTTTACCTCCGGACCATTCCGGAACTCCTCGTGACGTCTGGGTTCTCATCCGGGACTCCGAACAACATTCGGTAACCACATACAAGCTTCCTTTATAACCCTAGCGTCATCGAACCTTAAGTGTGTAGACCCTACGGGTTCGGGAGACATGCAGACATGACCGAGACGTTCTCCGGTCAATAACCAACAGCGGGATCTGGATACCCATGTTGGCTCCCACATGTTCCACGATGATCTCATCGGATGAACCACGATGTCAAGGACTTAATCAATCCCGTATACAATTCCCTTTGTCTATCGGTACGACACTTTCCCGAGATTCGATCGTCGGTTTCCCGATACCTTGTTCAATCTCGTTACCGGCAAGTCTCTTTTACTCGTTCCGTAACACATCATCCCGTGATCAACTCCTTGGTCACATTGTGCACATTATGATGATGTCCTACCGAGTGGGCCCAGAGATACCTCTCCGTTTACACGGAGTGACAAATCCCAGTCTCAATTCGTACCAACCCAACAGACACTTTCGGAGATACCTGTAGTGTACCTTTATAGCCACCCAGTTACGTTGTGACGTTTGGCACACCCAAAGCACTCCTACGGTATCCGGGAGTTGCACAATCTCATGGTCTAAGGAAATGATACTTGACATTAGAAAAGCTTTAGCAAACGAACTACACGATCTTGTGCTAAGCTTAGGATTGGGTCTTGTCCATCACATCATTCTCCTAATGATGTGATCCCGTTATCAACTACATCCAATGTCCATGGTCAGGAAACCGTAACCATCTATTGATCAACAAGCTAGTCAACTAAAGGCTTACTAGGGACATCGTGTTGTCTATCTATCCACGCATGTATCTGAGTTTCCTATCAATACAATTCTAGCATGGATAATAAACGATTATCATGAACAATGAAATATAATAATAACTAATTTATTATTGCCTCTAGGGCATATTTCCAACAGTCGTAGCGTATGTCGAACCCGCGCTACTACTAACACACGTACTAGTAGCGCGGGATGCACCGCACTACTACTACTAGTTAGCTGTAGCGCCGTAGTAGTAGCGCAGGCACCGCGCTAGTAATAGCTTTTAACCCATGCTACTACTAGGCTTTTTCCTAATAGTGTATTTAGATGACTTCCATGAGGAGGCTAATTCAAGTGAATTCAATCTGTCATTTTGCATGGTAGGGATCAGATAAGTTGTCAGTACGAGTATATTACATCATGGTCATATCTTAATTTTACTAACAGAAATAACCAAGTCATGTTGTGAGCTTGAGATATAAGTGGATATCCCTTACACCAACCAAATACCTTTGTTGGGGGTTCCACATTGAACAAGGATAGCAAAATATAGTTTCAGGTCTAATGTAGTTTGCAATTACAGGAGTCTCCGATGTTAGTGAGATACGGAACTTCAGGTCCTGATATCACTTCATTATCACCCCTAGGTAGGAAAGGATTTGTATCCCTATAAGAGATAATATGACCATCGATGTAATTTATTGGTATGATATATCCATATTGAACTTTCCATATACGTTTCGGATATATGTAGACTGATATGTATGTATTCTTAGAGAATCCTCCAGTTATAAATTTAAACACAATTTTGTTGAATCTGAAATTTTCATCTTAAGATCATTTTGTGTATGTTTAGGTCTTGTATGGACATTAATGATGAGTTCATCGATATACACTAAGGTGATGCACCAAAATCAAGTTTTATATTCATTTATTAAACACATAAACAAGCATCATTATTTGAGAATTTCTTTGCAAGAAAGTACTCATTTAGTCGGTAGTACTACAATATAATTCTCTGACTATATATAGTCATGAAGCAACTTATGAAGTTTTACAGTCCACTTGCCGACTCTTCTAGGCGTTTTGGTGGGGGTGCGTTGATTTGGTCGGTTCTTGAGTCATAGCTACACGTGGTGGGTGCCCCGCATTTGTCGTGATGCGACCTTGGTGCCCTCTGTCTCATTTCCTTGCCTTTCCTGAGGTTGGCCTAGGCTAGTTCAGGTTATGTTGTTTTCTTTGTTCTGCTTCCCACATTTTGGTGTGGTGCCCTCTCTCCCTTCTCTATGCAAGGTTTTCTTCTTGTATTATTGTCTCTACCTACGAATGAAAAGATACGCAAGTGAAAAAAAAATACCACGATGGCTAGCATAATTCATAAAATATGTACTCCATGGAAGTCTACGAGTGAAAAGATACGCAAGTGAAATATTTTTTACCACGAGGGCCATCACAAATCATAAAATACGTACTACATGGAAGTCTACAAGGAGTATAGTAATCTACACAGTGATGGGTCGATGTCTCATGAGCATGCACGCCATGTCCATGGAAGTGGGTCGCAGTACATGCGATGCGACGGTCAAGCAGCGTCACAAGGTGCTCGTAAAAGGCCCAATTTACGTCGGCGCCAGCGAGGGAAATTTAGCGAGGCCAGCGCTGGAACTTGAAAGTGCAGCCGTTGCGTAGAGGGAATTCCTCGTCGCACCTGTCACCGTCGCCTCTCTTCTGGTTATACCCGGGGTAATCCTCTTTACGGAAGGCGACCATCTCAGACTTCAGAAGCGAAAACTCAAGGGCGAGACCCTCGATTTCCCATCTGTCGTATGGCTGCCCCGTCTTGTGGCTGACGTGTATCTCGCCGAGGGGACGGAGCATCTTGCTCGCGTTGCGGAAGAACCTTTGCACCAGCAGCCGATGGGCGCTGCAGCGTCACAGGAAAATGTTAATACGAAGTTAACTCTCTTGCAAGTGTGAGGTGTCAGACAAATAATGGGAAAGAAATAGACAAATGAAGAAGATGGCCATATTATGTATCGAGAGAGTGATCAAGCATGCGTACTTGATCATATGCACCTGATTCTCCTTCCCTATGAACCCGGCGTGAGGAAAATTGAAGACTATTCGGTCGAACCGTCTAGACATGAGATCGGTGCGTTTCTTCATCTTCTTCACACTGACACCATGTAGCACCGTGGCGCCCAGTCTCTTCAGCTCCGCTACGTTTGATTCCGCTTTGCTGTACATGCTGATCAGATGAACTGTACCGTCCCCAAGATGATTGCCAAACGGCCGAGTAAATAGATAAGTATACAACGATCAAGTCACAAATTAAGGCACGCAAGTAATCATCGATCATTATCACCCTTTTATGCAGGAGAAAGCGGAAAGTGTGTCGAACCGTAGGAGTCGAAGGACGTGGCGACGAGTTTCTCCCCGGAGCCAAAGGCGGTGGCGAGCGCCAGCGAGAAGGAGAGGTCGCCGTCGCCGACGACCAGGATGCTCTGCGCCGACGAGTAGTGCCCCAGCCACTTGACCGCCTTCTCATCCTCCCTCGCCTCCACGGGGATCGTCACCAGCTTCACCATCGGCATCGCCGTCTCACTTCCCAAGAGAAAACGAGGCCAGAGTTACGTGCAGTGTGTGTGGCGAAGCGTCTGGACTGGCGTCCAGTTGGATTGGAACCGAACGGTCCCGGCGAGGGCCGAGGGGGTTTTGAATTAGATGGCGGGGAGACGAATGGCTAGCAGCATCCTGCATGGGTCGCCTTGGCCCTTGGGTTCTGATCATCCACTACGTACGTGCGATCTCTTGGGATGGATTCTCCATTAACTCTGCGACCATGCTGGGAATGTAGTTCAGCTTCAACTTGAGCAAGGCGCTCCGAAGCGACTCCATCTACTAATAGACCAAGGCCACTTGGCCTTCCTTTCTTTCCTTTTGGGAAAATTGATGAATAAAGATCACCATTACGGGCCTCCTCACCAATCAAAGAAGGATCTTCCCGAATCCTTTTTTTAATTTCATCCTGAAAGGTTCATATAACAGTAGGGTTGCAAGCATGAATTTTATGAAGCACTGAACACAGCAGTATCAAGTGAAAGCTAACTAGGAATATAATAGAACAGAGCACTATGAAGTGAACTACATACCATTTTTACTCCGCTTTGTTGGTTGACTGGATATCCATTGTTTTTTGTATGCGTAACCACGTAAAGCTCGGCACGCCCAATTTCCCTACCCTCTACCATCTCCTGAAGCAGAGATGAAATGTTGATACACTAGTTACACAAGTTAAAAAGGACAAAGACACTAAGGCAACAGATCTAGACAGCAAATCTGTCCACAATTCAGTTGTGTACATATGAGAGGCAGAATAAGTAAGGCCAGCCTTCCTCGACACAGCGGTGTGGGTCCCGTTGACACAAAGAACAGGGCAAATGAATATTATGGGAAAAAATAAAACAAGGAATATTGATTACCATTTGATCAAGGACAACTGCAAAACTTCGTGACCCAGCGGTGTGGGTCCCGTTGCATCCCTCGAGTTGCGATGCCCGAGTGGCTTTGTTTCTCTCAGATTTTTCCTAGACACACAAATATGGTGAAGAAACTCATAACAAGCTTATATGTGGAACACATATTTAGCATAGGATACAAAACTACACCATTGAGTACTCACCTTAGCTTTCTCTGTTCTCCAGTGTTTTACTAGCCACTCCCACTGTCCAATTGGAATTCGATTATCACAACCATTAAGAATATTCCGTGCCCGTGACAAATCAGCTTTGTAGTATTTCCTCTTTAAAACAACCTTGAAGTCTTTCCATTTTTTACTAGCTGATCTCAACACCCATCTTTTGTATGACTCATCAATGTTGAAAAAAGCCTATTAAAAAATACAGTTGTGACAACTTGTTCGTTGAAGAAAAAGTGACTTGTTTGTTGAAGATGCAAATATATATGTTAGATTGCGTTGACATACCTGGACAGAACCCCACAACTTTTCTTTCTCTAACTTTGGTACTTTGCTCCAGTTTTGAGCAGCTAAGGACATTTCTTTTCCTTTCACTAGGGTTCCAATAAAATTTGTCAGCTTGCAAGTCTTCAAACCACATGGCTGACCAAATCTGTTGAACTTCAAATTGATCTTGTTATCAACATCATGTTCTTTCCAGAAGCGCCTCATGTGAGTAGGTCCTCTTCTAGTCTTCTCTACAACTTCTGGTATGTGAACAGATAGGAACTACCATTAGGCCCATGCAAAACAAGCACATATAAATTCTTTTATGCCCTCAGAACTAACCATGTGTTTGCTCCTGTTCTTGTCGAACTTCCTCTTCTTCTTCATGTTCATCTTCTTGTCCAGACTCACCTTCTTCATCTTCCGATTCAGTTTCATCACCATGTTCAGCGCCATCTTCTCCATCTTCTGATTCAGTTTCCTCACCACTTCCCTCATGGCTCCTTAAGTCAACATCTTCTTCAGCTCTGGAATTCTTCAAAATCAATACAAGAAAACAAGATGAGAAATAAAAAACAAGTGTTCAAAGTTATCCATGCTGAGCTCCTCAATACCATCAGAAGTAATAAAAACAAGAGCTCACCAAGTATTTTAAGAGCTTACCATAGTGAAGTGTTTTAATTTATCCCTATTTGAAGCTTCTGTTTTCATTTGTTTCATAACATTGATGCATTCCATTTGTGGTAGATTAACTTCTCTGACTTTATATTTCAGCTCATTCAGTCTTCGTTCATGGTCAGACACATGGGACTGATTGAATGCATCAGATCTTGATCCCGAAGTCATCATATTTCCTGGCATGTACAATTTGAAACTCGGTTAGAAAAGACAGTATCAAAACTAAGATAAAAACAATCAACGACACTTGAAATTTAGACATATGAGAGGCAGAATAAGTAAGGCCAGCCTTCCTCGACACAGCGGTGTGGGTCCCGTTGACACAAAGAACAGGGCAAATGAATATTATGGGAAAAAATAAAACAAGGAATATTGATTACCATTTGATCAAGGACAACTGCAAAACTTCGTGACCCAGCGGTGTGGGTCCCGTTGCATCCCTCGAGTTGCGATGCCCGAGTGGCTTTGTTTCTCTCAGATTTTTCCTAGACACACAAATATGGTGAAGAAACTCATAACAAGCTTATATGTGGAACACATATTTAGCATAGGATACAGAACTACACCATTGAGTACCCACCTTAGCTTTCTCTGTTCTCCAGTGTTTTACTAGCCACTCCCACTGTCCAATTGGAATTCTGTTATCACAACCATTAAGAATATTCCGTGCCCGTGACAAATCAGCTTTGTAGTATTTCCTCTTTAAAACAACCTTGAAGTCTTTCCATTTTTTACTAGCTGATCTCAACACCCATCTTTTGTATGACTCATCAATGTTGAAAAAAGCCTATTAAAAAATACAGTTGTGACAACTTGTTCGTTGAAGAAAAAGTGACTTGTTTGTTGAAGATGCAAATATATATGTTAGATTGCGTTGACATACCTGGATAGAACCCCACAACTTTTCTTTCTCTAACTTTGGTACTTTGCTCCAGTTTTGAGCAGCTAAGGACATTTCTTTTCCTTTCACTAGGGTTCCAATAAAATTTGTCAGCTTGCAAGTCTTCAAACCACATGGCTGACCAAATCTGTTGAACTTCAAATTGATCTTGTTATCAACATCATGTTCTTTCCAGAAGCGCCTCATGTGAGTAGGTCCTCTTCTAGTCTTCTCTACAACTTCTGGTATGTGAACAGATAGGAACTACCATTAGGCCCATGCAAAACAAGCACATATAAATTCTTTTATGCCCTCAGAACTAACCATGTGTTTGCTCCTGTTCTTGTCGAACTTCCTCTTCTTCTTCATGTTCATCTTCTTGTCCAGACTCACCTTCTTCATCTTCCGATTCAGTTTCATCACCATGTTCAGCGCCATCTTCTCCATCTTCTGATTCAGTTTCCTCACCACTTCCCTCATGGCTCCTTAAGTCAACATCTCCTTCAGCTCCGGAATTCTTCAAAATCAATACAAGAAAACAAGATGAGAAATAAAAAACAAGTGTTCAAAGTTATCCATGCTGAGCTCCTCAATACCATCAGAAGTAATAAAAACAAGAGCTCACCAAGTATTTTAAGAGCTTACCATAGTGAAGTGTTTTAATTTATCCCTGTTTGAAGCTTCTGTTTTCATTTGTTTCATAACATTGATGCATTCCATTTGTGGTAGATTAACTTCTCTGACTTTATATTTCAGCTCATTCAGTCTTCGTTCATGGTCAGACACATGGGACTGATTGAATGCATCAGATCTTGATCCCGAAGTCATCATATTTCCTGGCATGTACAATTTGAAACTCGGTTAGAAAAGACAGTATCAAAACTAAGATAAAAACAATCAACGACACTTGAAATTTAGATTATCCTTTGATCTTTTGCTAACATTCAGAAGGGTATGTGCAATATTCTCAAACACATTCTTCTCTATGTGCATAGGATCCAGATTATGACGTAATAGAAGTGTTTCCCAGTATGGCAGCTGAAAGAAGCAACTTCTCTTTCTGAATATTGAAGTGTCTTGCTGCACGCTTGTATCATTCTCATCTACCTGATTACGGTGTCGCTTCCTGCTGCTCTTCTGCTGCAGTTTCCCATATGTAGTTTTCATGTCCTTTGTCAATATTGAAATGTCATGTGATGAAAGGGGAACGGGAGGCTCTCGATGTTCCTCAAAACCATCAAATGACTCAGCATCAAATCACGATGTCCCATATAGCATTTCTTGTGTCCATTCTTTAACCAAAGAGAGCATGTCTCCGATAGACAATGGGAGCAAACTGCTATATTTTCTCCAGACAAAGATCCACGCCCAGGCCAATCACTTATTGTCCATAGTAGTGCGGCACGTAAGAGAAACTTCTTAGATCGAGAGGCATCATAAGTCCAGACTCCATCATTCCAAAGCTCCAGAAGATCATCTATGGTTAGCTGCATGTAAACATCCATGTCTTTCCCTGGAGATTTTTTACCAGGAATGATGACAGAGAGGATAAAGTTTGATTGCTTCATACAAATCCATGGAGGAAGGTTGTAGGGGATCAAGACGATAGGCCATATGCTATATGAGAGATTCATATTTCCAAAAGGGTTGAAACCATCAGCTCCCAATCCAAATCTAACATTACAAACTTCTGAACTGAAGTCTTTGTGAATAGCATCAAAGTGTTTCCATGCAGGTGAACCAGCTGGGTGTCGTATCAAGCCGTCCTTTGTGCGGCCTTCGCTGTGCCACCTCATATCTGATGCCGTCTTTGTAGAAGCGAACAACCTTTGGAGTCTCTCCTTTAGCGGGAAATGACGAACCACCTTTTGAGGCACCTTGTGGACACGCCTTCCATCAACTCCAGTATTTATGCTCTTCCATCTACTTGTGCCACACACTGGACATGATATGGCATCAGCATGTTCCTTCCTAAATAGAATGCAATCGTTTTTGCATGCATCTATACTATCATATCCAATACCAATGGCTCTCACAAACTTTTTGGCCCCATGAAAACTATTGGGCAACGCCTGACCTTCTGGAAGTGCCTCCTTAATTAGCGTCAATACCTCATCAAAGCAGACATTGCTCATTCCCCTCATATTCTTGATATGAAGCAACCTCACCAAAAATTGCAGCTTCGAGAATCTTTTGCAACCTGGGTACAACTCTTGGCATCCATCATTAACTAATCTATAGTATGCCTCAGCATCATTGTCCAAATCATCTTCAGACTCTTGCTCCTCTCCTAAAGTACGAGTATCGTACATCCCAAATCCTTCTAGTAGCATCTCATCCATCTCATCACTATCAGCATATTCTTCAAACTGTGAACTAGGACCAGTAGTTGCTTCGGAGGGCCGCATACTTTCTCCATGGTGAATCCATGTGGTATATCAGGACATGAATCCATCACAAATCAAATGATCATAGACTTCATGCTCACCTAACCAGCGAGAGTTTACACATATCTTGCAAGGGCAGAGAATCCTACTATTTTTTGCTGACTCACGAAAAGCAAATTGTATGAAGTTGATAGTTCCTTCAGAATACTCAGTGGAAGACCTTGCTGCTTGCATCCAACTCTTATCCATTCTCAACTGAACAAACCCAAGTTCTACGACACGTTAAAGTAGAGACCACATAAAATTCTACAATAAATATTTGAATGCATCAAAGAGAAATTTCTAAAAGCAATATCAGTTTACTATTAGCGGAATCAAAGGGATGTTCAATATAGAAGACCTCATGTGCAGCAAGAAAACAGTTTAGCTGAAACCTGATGCAACAAGATTAGAAGTAACACATTAGGGATGTTCTATATAGAAATGCCAAATGCACCTGCAGTTTGATTCTCAGTCTATCTATATAGCTTACTCCTTGTGTGAAGTTTTCTAACATGAACAGAAGGCCACCATGCACACAAGGCAACAACAAACAAGCTCCAATTTCAACAGGACAAGTTGCCACACTCCTAATATAATTACAAGAAGGACATGACACACAGTACAAGTTGATTCTAGATGTCATCGCATAATGATTCTTCATCCATAAATCTAGCACCAACAAAAACTGGAAGAAAAATGAACTACAAAAATGAAGAGGCATTACCTCGAACACCTTGTGCGCAGCAGAGCGTCAGATCAACAGCAACCTGACATGGGCTTCTCTGGCGTGGGTTGGGGGGGGGGGTGTCACCGCTGATGAGTTCGTGGCCTGGACCACTTGATCGTCCTCCTCCTCTCCGAGCCTAGATCTCCCCTTCTTCTTCACCGCGCACTACGAATCCCACCCCGAGATTGGGGACGAGAGAGGGAAGGCACGGAGTGGGGATGGCGTTGCAGGTCGCGGCGGATGCAGAGGCTCCGGCGTGGAGCGCCGGTGGCGGAGCAGGCGCCGGCAGCGAAGACGACGAGGCGCCCAGCGCGGAGAAGCTGCGGTGGCCGTGGTGTTCCTCTGTTTTTTGTTTTTGGAAGACCTCTGTTTTTTTTACCTTGGAACGCAGCAGGGAGGGCTGTTTCACACCAAAACGCTGGCTACGCTCCGCGGCACTTTTGTAGAACGCCTTGTTTTCCCCTGTTTAGAAGGCATTTTCTAAAACTGCCCTTGAAGGCTGCGAGCTTCGGAGGCACTTTTGGAAAGTGCCGTCAATACCATGATTCTGAGGCGTTTAGCAAAAACGCTGGCAAAAAAATGCCTCCTAATGACATACGTGTTGTAGTGGAATCTGAAACGCGAAGGGATATATACATGCATGCATCAATGTTTTATTTAGGGTGAACTATTTTGAAATGCTAATTTGGCAGAAGTTTGTCACATTGATGCGTGCTTTCAACAGAACCATTAATCAATTATCATTAACGGAATGGAATGCAACGTTTGCTTCCTAACGAAATTGAACAGTTTGGAGTGTTCGGTAGGCAGGTTACTAGAGATGAGATGTTCTTCGAATATTTGATGGCCACAAGTTTATTTCTGCTGTGACTGGGAGTAAGAGTGAATCACTACCTTTTCTCTCGGGCTTTATATATGAAAGACCAGAAGGCGCCTTTTGAACAAGAGCTTTGCTACACGTATGATGGTTACGGGATGAGGGGATTACATGGTGTCATGGCAGTTTCTAATTGGTCATTAGTAGATGCACGGTCCCACCCCCATTA
>NW_024118345.1:0-11965 GCF_003073215.2 Triticum urartu
CCCCCTCTCTCGTGGAGATCTATTCAATGTAATCTTCTTTTTTGCGGTGTGTTTGTTGAGACCGATGAATTTTGGGTTTATTATCTAGTCTATCTATGAATAATATTTGAATCTTCTCTGAATTCTTTTATGTATGATTGGTTATCTTTGCAAGTCTCTTCGAATTATTAGTTTGGTTTGGCCTACTAGATTGATCTTTCTTGCAATGGGAGAAGTGCTTAGCTTTGGGTTCAATCTTGCGGTGTCCTTTCCCAGTGACAATAGGGGCAGCAAGGTAGGTATTGTATTGTTGCCATCGAGGATAATAAGATGGGGTTTTCTTCATATTGCATGAGTTTATCCCTCTAAATCATGTCATCTTGCTTAAGGTGTTACTCTGTTTTTACCTTAATACTCTAGATGCATGCTGGATAGTGGTCGATGAGTGGAGTAATAGTAGTAGATGCAGGCAGGAGTCGGTCTACTTGTCTCGGATGTGATGCCTATATACATGATCATACCTAGATATTCTCATAACTATGCTCAATTCTGTCAATTGCTCAACAGTAATTTGTTCACCAACCGTAGAATACTTATGCTCTCGAGAGAAGCCACTAGTGAAACCTATGGCCCCCGGGTCTATCTTCATCATATTAATCTCCTACTACTTAGTTATTTCCTTTTGATTTTACTTTCTTTTATTTTACTTTGCATATTTATCACAAAAATACCAAAAATATTATCTTATCATATCTATCAGATCTCACTCTCATAAGTGGCCTTATAGGGATTGACAACCCCTATTTGCGTTGGTTGCGAGGATTTATTTGTTTTGTGAAGGTACGAGGCACTCTCGCGTAGCCTCCTACTGGATTGATACCTTGGTTCTCAAAAACTGAGGGAAATACTTACGCTACTTTGTTGCATCGTCCCTTCCTCTTCGGGGAAAACCAACGCAGTGCTCAAGAGGTAGCAAAGGCCAATCGGGGCCTCCCACGATCGCAGGTAATGATGGTTCTCCTTGCATGTCGCAGAGACTTATCAAGTCGTGCCGTTGCTGAGGCAGCATGGGGAAGCAGAGACGCCCACGTCCAATCAACCGCCACATGTCAACCGAGGCCGCAGGCTTTTGGGGGGCCGCGGTGCTCCGTACTTGACCTTGGCTTCGCCGCGAAGCCAAGCCCGAGCGCACCTTGGGCCTGGGGGCTACTGTCGGTGTTCTGGGAACGGGGTCCCCAGACTTGCCTGCCTGCGGCCCGCGGCGTGGCGAAGCCAGCAGGCCGTACGACCCACCTTCATCAACAAGGAATCCAAGACCCTCGCGAGGGGCCAAGCATCGCGAGGCGGATGACACAAGACCTCCTCTAGAGTGGCCTAGTCGGGCAGGTTCACGAGGGGTGGAGATAACAAGGCAAGGCAAACCTCACGAGGCTCTCGTGACGTGAGCCATGACGATCGACACCAGGCGGGCGCCAGCGCGCGCAGCGTCCTTGTTTCCTCTTTGGTGCTAAGGAGGCCAGTGCAGGCGAGGAGTACCAAGGCATCAAGCAAAGGTTGCCATATTGGTGCAACAAGACCAAGACTAGAAGGACGGCAAGAAGGAGGTCATTGTGGAGCCCAAGACGACGTCACCACCAAAGCCTTTTGCAGGAGGAGACCACCTTTGTCAGGAAAGCTTGTACTAGCTGTCCCCCTTCAAATTTGCCTGCCGTAGTTGGCTCCCTTCCCGCTGAATATTTGGGAAGAGGACCAGGGCCTCTATAAATAGGACTAGCCACCACCATAGGCAAGGACGGATCCGGAAGATCACCCCCACACACACAGTAGCCAAGCATGAGAACACCTCACCCTCAGGAGGTTGTTCTTCCCCTTGTATTGTTCATCATCAGCCCAAGAGGCAACCCCCCCCCGCCACATTGGAGTAGGGTATTACACCACAACGGTGGCCCGAACCAGTATAAATCTTGTGTCTTTCTGTGTTGCGAGTTCATCGAGTTCGTCCGCGAGATCTTAGTGAGCTAGGGCGTAGATCGGTGGGAGGAAAAGACTTCACGCGCACCCCAGTGTTCGAACCTTAAGGGTTTGCCGGAACCCCACATCCCACATTAGCGACTCACAGGATGCTCGTTTTCGCACTAATGTCCAAGCTGACATTTTTACCACTATCATCATTCCTAAAGGTCTATCTCTACATGTATGCATTGACTTAGAGCATATTCGTGCTCATCCGGCTAAATATCCGGGAGCTATTGAGCTCATTGAGTCATCCAACCTTGCTGCCCCATTTGAATTTCAGCATGATTTTAACCAAGTTGACATTCATCAATTCTATGCCACATGTTATTTTGGTCCAAATAACACCGTCACTTGGATGACCTCCGACACCATGCTCACGGCATCTTATTCTCAATTTGTTGCTGCTCTTGGGTTTCCTGACACCGGGTTCAAAATCCATAAGGATGACCCCAACAATAGACCCAAGGGCATTGAAGTCTGTATGGATCTTATCAAACCAGTAGGAGATTTGACTAATGATGAGAAAAAAGGGTCTGAACCAAGTCTCCATTTGGCGCTCACCTTTCTACATCATCTATTAGTGTGTCATTCGTACCATCTATCCCAAGATGGGTGACAAGGGGTCATGTAATGGCTACTGCATTGATCTCATGCATCACCTCTATGTGTCTCCAAAGGGGAAGATAAATGTCCCTCATTTTCTGTGGCATGAGATCCCTCTTGCTTGTTTTCAACACAAGCGAGCCTTTCGTCATGCCCCCTTCCTTCAGGCATTTATCGAGAGTGTTGCTCCATTTCCCATTGCCCGCACTCACTTGCATGAACGGTGGGTCATTCCACCTCACATGGCGGATGATTGGGTTCCCAAGGACTCTTCTGCTCCTGCTCGTCGCACTCCGTCTAATGTTCCTCCTCCTACCGCTCGTTCTTCTTCTTCCGGCTCTGCATCTTTTGGTCGCATTTCTCGTTTCCTTGGGAAAGCTCACTCTGCCATGATGAAGATGTTTACCTTTCATTGCTCCCAAAATCATGACGTTGTCACACGCTTGGTCACCTCCAAGAATGCTCTGAAGGCTCGTCTGAGAGACTCCGGAGTTTATGATGTGAGTGACGATGAATGTCTTCCTGATGTTCCACCTTCTGACTTCGGCTTTCCTTCAGGTCCTGAGTGGGCTGACTTCCTTGACGAGCCTAGTGGTAGTGGTGCTCATGATGATGATGACAATGATGCTATTTGATGCTGTTATGACACCTCCTTTTGGGTATTTGCTGCAAAGGGGGAGTAGGCACTTATTTATGTGATATGATGCTATGATATTATCTTATTATCTTGTTATCGAACTCTTATTATCGATCTCATGCTATGTGATTAACCTATTATTGAACTTATGATATGATTGTACCGACTTATGTTATATGCTATGAGTGATGAATCTTTGTGGAGCCTATTCTAAATCTGATGTTATCTTGATTATCTTGTGTATGAGTTTCCATTGTGTTGGTATCATATTGTCTTGTGTATGAGTTTCGGTTGTGTTGGTATCATATTGAGGGGGAGCTCTCTTCATGCTTACCTATTAGTTATTGCACATATTGAGGGGGAGCTCCACAACAAATCCTTCGATATTCAATGTTTTTAAATTCTTTCGATATTCAAAGCTTTATTCTAAAAAGTGCATGTATGTTGTCATCAACTACCAAAAAGGGGGAGATTGAAAGTGCAATCATGCCCTTAATCATATTTTGATGTTTATGACAACATGCATATTGGGACTAATCATGTTTATCGAGTATTTCTCAGGATTATATCTCAAGGGCTATGTGTGTGTGGATCATGACTACAGACATAAAACATATATCACTCAAGAGCAGAGACACAAGACAAAGATAAAAAAGCTTTGACTCCTTGTTTTCGGTTTGTTCTTGAGTGTAGGGATCCCGTAGTATTAAGAGGGGATCGATGGATTTTGCAAAAGAGCTTGCTCAAAACCACAAAATTCCCTCTCATACCATCTCAAAATTCTTCCTCTAACCTGTGCAAAAATGGTAGTATGTTTCTAAGTTAAGAGGTCCAACTTTCACCGGACGTCCGAAGTCTACGGACGTCCGGCCTCTCTCAACCAACCGGACATCCGACTCTCTCTAGTCGTCTGGTGAGTCTTCACAGAACTGATATTAGCGGAAGACCGGTCACACCGGATGTCCGGTCACCGAACGTCCGCTCATCTCCGGATATCTGGTGCACTCCAACAGAACTACAATTAACGGATTTCCGACAACACCGCATGTCCGGACTTCATACGACCGGCGCCTTCCGGACATCCGCTGCCTGTTAGTCTCACTCCTCACCTATGTCCCCGGTTGGAGTCCCAGTCACCGGACGACCGGCCGCCCTGTCGGACATCCGGTCCTATCTGTGTCACCGGTCATCCGGTATCCACCGGACGTCCGTCTGCACTAAGTGGCTCAACAGTCTGTTTTGCTCTCACACTATATATAGCCTTCTCCCTCTCCTAGGATGAGGTTGACCATTCACTTTGAGCTTGCCAAGAACACTTTTCACTCTCTGTGGCACCCCTGCTCAGAGCGACCGGTTTACCATGCATTGCCAGCCCAGAGACCATGTCTTCTGGCAACGCACAACATCTCGGTACAGAAAACAACCGCTTTATTGATGCTAGCAGAACAGAGTTTACATTACAATAGTTGTCGAGGCCAAGCGGCACACTCGGTGCGGCTGAACAATATGTACATTATTTAGTGAACATAAAGGGGCCTCGATCCAAACAACTACGTGGCAGCGGAATAACATCGTGGCGGAAGCTCCATCTCACAGGGACACTGATGCGGACACGATCTAGACTCGAACAACGCTTCACTCCAACGGTACTTTCCTGAAATCTGGCATGACACGCCAGGTCAGTACATTGAATGTACTAGCAAGCTCACAACAGGCATAATCATAATGCCAAACAATATCATGATATTTAACTAATTATTAATAATGCAACACTATATGTCAAACATGTTGTGATCATGCTCGAACGTCCCTCGGGACAACTTACCAACCGTGATCATCCTCGGATCACAAACAAACCACCAACGTGGTCTTTAACAAGAATAACTCGTGATTCTTACGACGATCACAACCACGACCAATGGCTGGCCCCGAATGCCTCGATGGCCTTTCTGCCATCCATCAACAGTGCAAAGTTCATAGCTTAGTGTGCAATTTTTATTAAACGTTGACTCATGGTGCGACCCACTACGAGGTGTCCGTGACCGTGGACTCGGCTATCGATAGATTATACACTCTGCGGAGGTAGCATACTGTACCCACACCACGGAACCCATGGCCTCGCACTCCCATTCGGGTGGAACAACGGAATTCCAACAAAACCCTTCCATTGCCACAGCACTCTCCCGGCCACTCCGACCCAATCCCTAACGGGTTGGTCCTGGGTGGCCCCGTGTCTACCAAAGACACCCCGACCACCGTCGTGGCCAAAACCATCCCACTTCAGGACTCGGTACCATAATCTCAACAACGAGCACACAAGATTATGCCTGCTTACCGGGCCAGGGCAAGCACGACATGACCTTCCCTAGTTGGAGGCACCGACCAGAGGCCATGTCAATGGACCGAATCAAGGCCTTCCTGTTGAGGATATAACCATTAAGGGTAAACCGCCCAGGAGGGGCCGGTTCACCCTCACCTATGCTGAAGCCCAAGGAAACCCAGAAGATGGCGCTTTACGGATAAGGCGAGAGGCCCAGCGCCCACAGGCGATTTAGGGCCCATGGTAGTAACCCGCCATGATTGTATAAACTAATATTATAAGATAGGAAAGAGGAGCCCGAGGCGGACCCTTGTATGAGCCAACCTCGGGACTCTGTAGACCGGCCGGGGTCCTCCTGAGTATATAAAGGGGTGACCCGGCGGCGGTTCAAGGGAGAACAACAACTCGAGAGCCAGACAAAGCGGATTCGCTCCTTGGCCTTCGAAACCCTAGCAATACCAATCACAACTAGACGTAGGCTTTTACCTTCATCGAAGGGGCCAAACTAGTATAAACTCTTGTGTCCCCTTGTCCGGTTTAACCCCTTCAAGCTAACCCGTAGCGTTGGCTCCGCGACTAAGTCCTTTCACGAGGACATCTGCCGTGACAAACCCACGACAGTTGGCGCCCACCATGGGGCAGTCGCGCGGTGGTTTTGAGTTCTTGAAGGGCAGCTTCGATGGACTCAAGGGATACGCCGTGGGCTGGATGACGAAGAGTCGCCGTGGAAAGCTCTACATCGACAACGCAGGATGGGGTCCCGAGGCCGATTCAATCGAATACGGGTATCGGGTCCCCTTTAGTGGGATTCACGTCTTCATCGGCAAGATCGGCGAACCGGCCCTCGAGCTGGACATCTGCACCGACATCATTGAAACGGCTCGACGTGCAAGTTCTTCACCGGTTCAGCCTGAGGCAAGGCATGTTTTCGTAGGTGTCGTCCATGGATCAGGGTACGAGGAGGGACCGGTCTCCGATAGAGAAACTGTAGTCTGCAGTGGTGACGAGTCTTCTAGAGAAACCGAATCGCTTTACCAGTTGCAGGATGGCCGGATTGAGGGAGGATCCGAGGGCGACAGTATTCCGGATTCCCCCGGTCTGCCAAACTGAGCCACCATCTTCATGGCCGGCACACGATCGGCGCCTCATTCATCTACCACCGCAGCAGTGCTCTCCGGTTCAATGACGGCCACACCAGCAGGGGCAGGAAGCTCGGTGCCGCCTCCAGCCCAAGTCTTGTCTGATTTGTTCGACGCTCTAGCAGCACTGATGTCCGTGGAGGTAGATGAAATAGCCAGGAATCAACATGATGCGGAGATTCTAAAAGTGAAAGATCAGATAGCCCAGGCTAAAGCGGACCTGGCAGCAGAGAACGCCAGGATGGCTACAGAGCGGGCCGAGCTGGAAGCACAGGCTTATCGGATTAGACTGGATCAGAATGCTTCGGAAGAGGTCATGAGAAGAAGGTACCGATCACGTCTCCCGTCAGTTTATGAGCCGCAGAATCTTTTCAACACGCCAGGTGTAGGAGCTGGTAACCAACCCACGCTAAACTGGGCGGGGGCGCAGGGGCACTGGGAGCAGGAGCGCCGGTTCGACCGCGCGCAACAGACCTGCCTCGCCAGAACAACGTTGTACCATCAACGCCGCCCGGGCATTATTCCAACCCGTTGGATAATATTGTGGCCGCCGCTTCGCGTCTGGCGGCCCTCCCAACCAACGGCGAGTCACCAGTTGCAGTGGAAGCGCGTCGGGAAAAATCTCCTTCAGACAGCACTAAATCAACAGCAAGCGTATTCACACAGTCGTGAGAGGATTCATTCCACTACCCGTCCAAGCCGGAGTTATAGCAGACACGTGGAAGACGAACCGGCCATGTCCAGTAGCGCACGCCACCGAAATTCGCCACGGGGAACAACCTGGCCGGGGGAGGTGCTAATGCGCAAGATGTTATGGACCACGGCTGCGCACGACGAGAGCCCGAGTTGACAGCTCGACACGAAGCACGGCAACATACTCCGGTTCACCCCATTACCTCCGTGGAGCCAGGGGTGATGTTCAGCTCCCTAGGGGTACCATGTTTAACTCCCGCATTGCGTAATGTGCGATTGCCCAAGGATTTCAAGGGACCTTGTAAGGTACCAAATTACCCCGCCGATTTGCAGCCAAAGGCGTGGGTGGAGAGCTATGAGATGGCAATGGAGATGTTAGATGTGGATGAGGCGGTGTGTGCTAAATATTTCACCATGATGTTGGAAGGAACAGCTCGCACTTGGTTGAAGAGCTTGCCGACCAACTCTATTGGTTCATGGGCCGAATTAAAGCGCCGGTTTATCCAGAACTTCAAGGATACGTGTAAGCAGCCGATGTCAATTGTAGATCTGGCCGCTTCTATCCAAGAGGAAGGAGAGTCCACGACCCATTGGGTCAAACGGGTCTCGGCGATTTTGCATTCATTAGATCGTATCAATGCAGACACCGCAGTGTTAACGTTAGAGGGCAATTGCCTTTTCAAGCCATTGAAACAGAAGTTGGGGAGGCTCAAACGTCACTGCAGCGACATGTCAACACTCATGGCCGCTTTGGTTAAGTATGCCGATTCAGATAATACCAAGGATCCGGATTCATAGGAGGACAAACCGGAGAAGGGAAAGAAGAACGGCGGTGCAAAAGGGCAGCACCACAACCAAGGAGGCCATGGGAATAATGGTAAGTGTAAAGCGGTTAGTTCAGATTTGGTGGCTAACATAAATATGCAACGTCGCAAAGGTAAACCGCCCCAGCACGGTGGAGGGATGAATCTGGAGCGTTTGTTAAACCAACCCTGCCCGAAGCATGGAACCAAGGAGGCCCCTTCCACACATCTTTGGAAGGATTGTCATATAATGAGGGAGTTCAAAAATTCGGATCTATACCGGTATGATCAGGATCCGCCGGGCGGTTCGGGCCTAGGTTTCCATGGGGGCGGCGGTTCAAGCTCTGAATTTCAGAACAACCAGGGACATCAGAACAACCATGGTAATAACCAGCAGAATAACCAAGGGAATCAGCAACAGTCAGGTTACCAGAGTCACCCCAAGCAGTTGAACAGCGGACAGTATCATGTGTTCACTACTAGCCTGTGCAAGTGGGATCAGAAACTTCACAAAAGGCAGTCAATACTGTTGAACCGGCCGTACCACGTTATCTACGATGGTCGGAGCAGCCTATTGTGTGGAGCAGAGAGGATCACCCGCCCCGGGTTGACAATCCGGGTCAACTAGCCTTGGTGGTAGCACCTCAGGTGGGGGGCTATAAGTCTACCAAGGTTCTGATGGATGGAGGGAGCAGTATCAACATCCTGTACTATGAGACTTTCCGTCGCATGGGGTTGACAGATAAGAATCTTAAACCGTCAAACACTATTTCATGGTCTAGTACCAGGTAAATCGGCATACCCTATTGGAAAGATTGCTTTGGAAGTCGTGTTTGGAGATGAGCATGATTCCAGGTCTGAGACTTTGACCTTTGAGGTGGTGAAAATCCAGAGTCCATATCATGTGCTATTTGGATGGCCGGCTTACACGAAATTCATGGCGAGACCCTGTTATGTCTATTTACAGCTCAAAATGCCGGGTTATAAGGGGACGATCACAGTACATGGGAGTCGAAAGATTGCTTTGGATTGCGGGGAAGGTGAAGCGGCCTATGCTGAATCGGTTTGTGCTATAGAGGAGCTGAAATTCTATAAGGACAATGTTGATCCGGCAGACATGACCCCTCTGAAGAAACCTACGACTGAGCATGACCCGGCCCTTCAAACCGGCTAATGAAACTAAACTCATTGACTTCGTCCCTGGTGATTCATCCAAGCAGTTTAGTATCAGTGCCAATCTGGATCGAAAATAGGAAAGCGCGCTCATCGAGTTCATCCATGAGAACCGGGACATCTTTGCATGGAAACCTTCTGACATGCCAGGTGTACCGAGGGAACTCGCTGAGCACACTCTCAATATTGATCCTAATTTTAAACCGGTCAAGCAGTACCTTCGCCGTTTTAACGAAGAAAGATGCAAGGCCATCGGCGAAGAGGTAGCCCGGCTACTGGCAGCTGGGTTTATTGTTGAAGTGTTTCATCCCGAATGGTTAGCTAATCCGGTGCTTGTTCTTAATAAAAATGGCACTTGGCGTATGTGTGTGGACTACACTGATTTGAATAAAGCTTGCCCGGCAAATCCTTTCGCTCTCCCGCGTATTAATCAGATCATTGATGTAACGGCGGGTTGTGAGCGCCTGAGTTTCCTGGATGCTTATTCAGGTTATCATCAGATTAAAATGGCAGTTAAGGACCAGGAGAAGACAGCCTTCATCACTCCCTTTGGAGCCTTCTGCTATGTTTCTATGCCCTTTGGGCTCAAGAGTGCCCAAGCAACCTACCAGCATTGTGTGCAAAATTGTCTTCACAAGCAGATCGGGCGTAATGTTCATGCCTATGTGGATGATATTATGGTGAAATCCAGGAAGCAGGAAACCTTGATAAATGATCTCAAGGAGACGTTCGATAATCTTCGGGTTTACAAAATGATGCTCAACCCGGACAAATGCGTTTTTGGTGTTCCGGTAGGCAAACTCTTGGGCTTTCTTGTGTCCAACAGAGGTATTGAGGCAAATCCGGAAAAAATCAAAGCAATCACATCCTTGGCTAAACCGGCGTGTATCAATGATGTTCAGCGTCTGGCGGGTCGGATTGCAGCCCTCGGCCGTTTGGGAGAGAAGGCAATTCCCCTGTATCAGATGTTGAAGAAGATGGATAAATTCGTCTGGAGTGACGCCGCCAATGCGGCATTTGAGGAATTGAAGCGGCAGCTGGCTGGACCGCCAGTCCTCGCTGCTCCAGTGGATAATGAGCCTCTATTGTTGTACGTGGCTGCCAATGCCCGAGCGGTCAGTGTGGCGATTGTGGTTGAGCGTAAGGAGGCTGGAAAAGAATATCCGGTTCAACGACCAGTTTAATATATCAGTGAGGTACTGATCGAATCAAAGCAAAGATATCCGCATTGGCAGAAGCTAGTGTATGGAGTTTTTATGGCAAGTAGGAAACTCAAGCAATACTTTCAAGGCCATCCTATCACAGTGGTTAGTTCTGCTCCCTTGGGCGATATAATCTAGAATAGAGAAGCAACTGGCCGGGTTGCGAAGTGGGCGATTGAGCTTGGTCCCCATGGTTTGAAGTATACGCCCCGAACAGCCATCAAATCTCAGGCGCTTGTTGACTTTATCAATGATTTGACCGAGTTACAGGCACCAGAGGACAAACCGGATAATACATACTGGACCATTCACTTTGATGGTCCAGGCAGTTGAAAGGCTCGGGGGCTGGGGTTGTCCTCACTTCCCCTCGAGGAGATAATATTTATTATGTTCTCCGCTTAATGTTTCCTTGTACTAACAATGCAGCGGAGTACGAGGCCTTACCCCACGGCCTTCGTGTAGCTAAGGAAATGAACTTAAGCCGAGTTCGATGCTTTGGAGATTCTGATCTGGTGGCTCAGCAAGTTTCTGGTACTTGGGATTCTAAGGACCCACTCATGGCGGCTTATAGGCGCGAGGTGGATATTGTAGCAGGTCACTTTAAGGGTTATCAGGTGGAACACATCGACCGGCGCAAGAATGAGCCCACGGCCTTCGTGTAGCTAAGGAAATGAACTTAAGCCGAGTTCGATGCTTTGGAGATTCTGATCTGGTGGCTCAGCAAGTTTCTGGTACTTGGGATTCTAAGGACCCACTCATGGCGGCTTATAGGCGCGAGGTGGATATTGTAGCAGGTCACTTTAAGGGTTATCAGGTGGAACACATCGACCGGCGCAAGAATGAGGCAGCAGATGCTCTAAGCCGGCTGGGATCTCAGCGTAAGCCGGTACCACCCAATACCTTTCTAGATATCTTGCATAACCCATCTGTAAAGTTGCCTACAGAGGAGGATTTAGCTGTTCCTGATCCGGAGGCCCAGTTGGTAGCCGCTTTACATGCCACTCCGGATTGGACGGTTCCATATTTGGCGTATCTAAACCGGGGTGAATTACCAGAAGACGAACTTTTCGCCAGACAGATAGTCCGGCGGTCCAAGTCTATGGTTGTTCACAATGGCGACTTACATCGTTCTAGCGTTTCAGGCGTATTTCAACGTTGTGTTTCTCCTGAAGAAGGACAAGAGATTCTACGTGAAATCCATGAAGGGGATTGCGGTCACCATGCCGGTTCAAAGTCCTTGGTTGCTAAAGCTTTCCGACACAGGTTCTACTGGTTGACAGCTCATTCTGATGCGGAAGGCTTGGTAAAGCGGTGTGACGCTTGTCAGAAATTTTCACGTCGAGCTCATGTTCCGGCTCAAGAGTTACGCATGATTCCCATCACTTGGCCGTTTGCTACTT
>NW_024118346.1:0-19366 GCF_003073215.2 Triticum urartu
CCCGCGACCCCCCTCCCCCCGCTAGCCAGCGACACAACCGGTTCCTGCTCGGGAGCTGGGTTTGGATGGATGGACGCCCGGACTCGCACCCCCCGTCGCCGTCCGGACCCCGCCAGCAGATAAGTGCGCACGCCGGCGCAAAGGCGAAAGCGGGATAGAGGATCGAGTCAGAGGGAAGTGCCGCGGATGGTGGTGGGAGTAGACAAGTCGGGGAAGCAAGCGGGCGGGGCGGGCGATGGCTGGCTGGCGCGCGCGAGTGGGGAAAGGGCGGGCGCGAGTGGGAACGGAGTGGGAGTGGAAGCGGCAGTGGGTCGCACTCGGGGCGTAGGCGCACTGGCGCCGGCACCGCGACGAACGTGTCGCCGCCGCCGTCATGATGACGACGGCGAGGAATGAGGAATCGATCCATGTGTTGGCCCCCGGTGACGACGGGAGTGGGGTGGGGTGGAGGTTGGCCGAACCCCAGCCGGCTGCGCTGGTTGGCTGGGGCGGCCGTAGGCGGATTCACCGTGCCGCGGGCGGCTGGGGTCGATGGGAAGGGGGCGGCTTTTTTCTTCCGGCGGGCTGATTCGATTCACTTTCACCGTGAAGGGGAGATCCAGTGGGAACGGATCCTTTAAGGCCTCATTCGGTTTGGAGGATTTTTATAGAAAAAACATGGAAACAAGGATTTCAGGGAAAATTTTTTTATATATGCATTCGGTTTGTAGGAAATGCGTAAAGGAATTTCATAGGAATACTATTCATTTCCTATGCTTTTGGAGGAAACTACACATCCACTCAAAGCTCATTTTGTGCGTAGGAACGAGGCAAGTCAATTCCTTAGGGTGGCAAGTGCCATCCTATCAAATTCCTATACTACTCCAAATTCTTACGTTTAGATTTCCTCCAAACTGAATGAGCCCTAATATTGAGAAGGAAGTTAGAGAAGCTACAGTATCCTACTTTTTTTCTATTTATATGATTAAGGTTAAAATGGTTTAAATTAATTTATAAATTGATGATCTACTGTGTATATTTATAATAATTACACACAAATAAGTCGATCGTGAAATAAAATTAATTTAAAATTATTTACATTTACAGTAAATCCTAATAGTAAACAACCTGCCAACTACATATTAACCTTCTCTAATTTTTCTTCTTCATTTTACACTAGGCTAGCACTGTAGCACCATGACTTCCCTTCTCTATGTTAGAGGATCCGCTTCCGATCCAGTGGTGGGCAGTAGGAGCAAGTGAGCAAAGAGATACTCCCTCCGTTCCAAAATACAGTGCGTTCTCGGTTTTCATGTTTCAACTTTGATTATAAATTTAACCAACGAGATCAATTACGGTGGGAGCAAAAGTTATGCCAGTGAATTCGTATTCAGAAAATGTTTTCAATTATATAATTTTTGCTTCCGTCGAAGTCGGTCTCGTTGATTAAATTTATGGTTAAAGTTGAACCTTTGGACATTTTGGGTCCAAAAATTTACATTTCCTAGACTTGTAGGTGAGTTTAAGTTTCAAATCAGAGATCTACTCTTTGGGTCTAAACTACAGTTAAGCCAACTTGACAACTTGTCTGTACTGGTACATCATGTTTATTTTTATTTTCGACGAACTGGTGCATCGTTATTGAATTGGGGCGGGAGAGGATAAGAGATTGTGATTGGCGCTTAGCTAAGAGTACTAAGAGTTGACTTCATCACCTTTGTACTCCATTGATTTTTTTAAGTAGCTCGAATTACTTACCACATGTGCCCATGTGGTGTACACCACTGAATTTATTGACAACTCTTTGTATACAAAGCGTATGAGTCATTTTATATCATCGATTCTATAAAATGCGGAGAGGTCAATAATTGAATCTACTTAGGTTCACGATTTAGACCATCTCCGGCGGGCAATGTGTTCCTTTAGGATTTCAGTCACAACAATAAGCTCCAATGGAGAGCCATAATAGATTCCTACAAAGTCTGGTGCCTTGCTTGCTTTTTTTTTTTTGCCTTACAAACCTTACTTCGGTGTCATATACTCTCTCAATGTACGCTATGATAGTGTCAAAAAACGTGTTACATTTTCGGATGGAGAGAGCTTGCTCCACCTCCACTTGGACGCCCCTTCCCTGATGTGAAAAAAATCCCTTGCACCACGCCTCGTTCCACCTCTATCTGATGGACCATAACTTATGTACTGCATCTGGTCAGAAAAAGAAGCTCAATAATGTGTACTGCAAAATTACAACCTCATACACATCTAGCCTAAATCATGATGATGTACTGCAAAATTATGTGTATGAGTCAAATTCAGATGGGATGTACTGCAAAATTATGTGTATGAGTCAAATTCAGATGGGATGTACTGCAAAATCATATTGATGTACTGCAAAATTATGTGTATGAGTCAAATTCAGATGGGATGTACTGCAAAATCATATTGATGTACTGCAAAATTATGTGTATGAGTCAAATTCAGATGGGATGTACTGCAAAATCATATTGATGTACTGTGCAAAATCATATTGATGTACTGCAAAATTAGGTGTATGAGTCAAATTCAGATGGGATGTACTGCAAAATCATATTGATGTACTGCAAAATTATATTTATGTCCGCTATAAAATACAAAAGGGGATGGAGTACCTCACTACCTCCCTCTGAAGAAAGTCTAAGAGCATCTCCAACCGTTGCCCCCCCCCAGGGGCGCGTAAATTCGCCGCCTGGGGGCAAACCGGCGCTAAAATCGGCGTAGGGACATTCAGATTCCCAGCCGCCGGCCCCAGGGTTGCTCCCAGAAGGCTTTTTTTTAAGGAATTCGGCTAAAGTTCAACAAACGGGACAAAGATTCGGCTAAAATTCGGCGAACATGACATTACTTAGGCGACCTACATAGTTTTTCACATAGCAAAGCGAAGTACTTTAAAAAAAGGGCCGCAACTATAACTACGGGCCGAAGAACGCGCTGAGCGCGGCGAAGTCGCCGTCGTCGCCGCCATCCTCGTCGTCCTTCTCCTCCTTGACGCGGCCGCCCCTGCTGGACCCCTGTCCGGCGTCGCATTTGAGGGCCGCCACGTCGTCGAGCACCTCCTCCTTGACGCCGCCAGCGAGCCCGGGCTCCGTCTTCATGACGGGGAACCCCAGCTCTGGCTTGACGGCGGTGAGCCCCGGCTCCGTCTTTGGCTTGACGTAGCGGGGAGGAGCTGAGGAGGAGGTGCGCTCGCCGCTGTGACGCCCGGATAATTAGGCTACAGTAATCCCTCGTTAATGATGCCACGTCACCTCTGTCACTGTAGTTAATCTCGGGTTAGTTCAAAAACCGATTCAAAATTCAAATTCTAAATCAAGTCAAACAATTAAAGTTTTCAAATATTAAAACTAAAATGTTCGTTTTGTGCCAAATAATGCATAGGTAATTATGGTGGAGAGACCACACTTTTATAAATTGTTTAAATACTCTAAAATGAATAAGACGTAGCGAGAACAATTATTTAAATGCTTTTAAAATAATAAACAATTACAAACTAACTTATTTTAGGTGCCAAGTTAATTGTGGTGGTGGCATATTTGCTCATACTAATTTAGGTACAACTAATGTATTTTATAAAGGGAGTGTCTAGGTCTGTTAGGTAGCTCTGTTTCTGCTGGGTTGAAACGGCTTAGCACCTGGGCTTATTTCGTTTTCCCCCTGTTTGTTTGTTTGTTACTTTGGGCTGGGCTTCTCACATTGTTTGTCGTGGTTGAGGCTGGACCAACAAGCTGCTACTGTTGTATGGGCTTTTCTGTTGGGTTTTTGCTGTTTGTCAGGCCTGTTGTACCTGTGTCCCCATCCCTGGACGCACCAAACACACAAACAAAAAAAGCAGAAAGCCCATGTGTAGCTAAAAGATAGGAAAACTTTTGCTCCTCTGTCAAAACCCTGAACCCCCACCCTCCCACCATGAGAGAACACACCAGTCCTCACCCCTCCCATCTTTCCCCTCCTTCCTCCCCGTCCCTGCCTCCCCTACCCAACCCTAGTGTAGGTGGCGGCTGTTCTTGGACATGAAAGAAGCAGATGATGAAGATAAGAATAGGGATAGGGGGAAACAAACTCACCAGGGTGAGTTTGTGCGTCCATGGATCCATCTGCAGCCCCTTTCTTTTTCAATTCTCCTGATCTTGTTCCCTTCTTCTTTTTGGATCTGAAAACCTTCTGATTTCTTCTTCTCCCTTTGTTTTTCTGCAGCAATTTTGGAGCAGTATGGAAATTTCCTGATGGGCACGCAGGTTTGTCTCTGAGATAACTTCTTGGGAGGAAAAATCCATCTTTGTCTCACATGTTGTTCAAAGTTTCTCTGAAGAAAAAAATGAAGAAGAAAAGTGTAGTATATTAGAAACATGTAGTATGTTAGAAGCATGGGTATTCAGTTGTTTGGTGACATAAAGGATAATAATTTCCATGCTGCTACTATTTTTGTGTATGTCCAACACACATACAGTTCAGGACACACTAAAAAAATGTAGTGCGCTTGTTTGTGGACAGAGAAAAGGTTGTATGCTTGTTTTGGACAGAGAAGTTGAAAATTTGCTGTTGTTGTTGACACTTTTTGAATATGATAAACTAATGAACATGGTTCTTTGCATGAGACAAAAAAAGAAAAACATATGTCATGGGAATTGATGTTGTACAGCTCCCTACAGAAACATGTATATGAGCTGTTTTGATTTCATGTTTCAGGGCAAAAAAACAAAATTACCTAGGTGTAAAAATTCAGCAAATTCTTATACATGCCCCCTCCCCTGAACAAGTAGTGTCCCATGATTACCCCAGTACAAATACAGTGAAAACTGAACTTTTTTTCAAGATCTGCTACAGTGGGTTGTATAAGAAAAAGCATATAAAAGCATACATGCCCCTGCCCCTTCTGGATCTATACAGAAAAATGGAAATGTACAGTATATGTAACATCTTGTTTGCTGACTACAGAAGATAGAAAATGTATACTCCAATCAGTCGTATACCAGTCCCGGTTGATCCAGCAACATCGGTTCATGTATGATCTATGTTTTTTTAAAAGAACAACACCATTAGATTGTGAAAGAAAAAATACATCATTTTTTGGTGTGGCCTCAAAAAAAGAAAAGAATTTAGATCATTACTCTCTATGTGCAGCAGCCATACGTTGGTGCCCAATATGTGCAGCAGCAACAAGCTGGGACGCGACTGCCATTTCAAACATCTTCAAGTCCATTTGCAATGCATGTATGTGCTTTCATGAAAAAATGATAGCTTGTGCCCTCTTCAAGTCATGTGCTTTTCATGAAAAAACTTGTTCTTCTGCTATGTTGCAAACACTTATAACTCTGAAAAGAAGATAAAAAGAGAAAAGAAAGTAACTTATACTATTACGAAATTCTAACATGCAAAAAGGTGAAATGATGCATGAAATGAATTTTCTTGGAAGTGGTTACATGAGCTACACACAATTGTTGATGGCTGCTGATCAAGAGGTACTATAAGTGCCTTTATATTGTTGACTTTGAAATGTATAGTGGAAACAAAAAAATGTTGAAAAATGTCAACAAATAAAATATAAACTACATAACATGTTTGTGGTCACAGGCTGGTATTGGTGGATCTCAACATTCTGGTCAACAACAAGATTCTGGTGGCAGGGGGTTTGTGAGGTACATATCCGAGTGCCCTTTCCCCCATGTGTGACAGAAAAAATAACAAAAAAATATGCTTACTCTCTTATTCTTGTTGTTGCTGATACAGAATGACGCATACATGATAACTGAGCGGTATGGGCGTTTGCAAGGACAAGAGGAGGGGGGCGAGCCAACAGGGAGGCAGCAAGCGGGAAATGTAGATGTGGGGGCAGAAGGTTTCCCTAGCTGGAGCTGGGATGGCAACACAGCTGAAGCGCACCAAGGTTGCAGCTACCAACCTAGATACAGAGAACAAGACAACGATGATGGTGATTTTGACTTTGATGAAGGTGAGGATGACTTGGATGATGATTTGGATGATGAAGTTGCTGCTGGTTCAAGCCATGGACCTAGTTTCCCTGAGGACATGAGTCTTGATGGTGGTTTGGGTGATGATTCAGCAGCTGCTGGCTCCAGCCATGGCCCTAGTTTCACGGATGGCATGAGCTTCGATGATGTTTCAGACAATGGTAAACAAGCAGATGCACATGGAAAAAATAAGAATGTCTGTGATTGTGATGATCAACAGGAAGGTGGGCCAGTGCAACAAGAAAATGTTGAACACCTGTCACAGGAGGACATACTCATGTTCATAGAAAGTGACAATGTCTGTGCGGCTCAGGCTCAGACTTGCAGCCAAGAAGTATGGAGCTACCATGTGCCATATGTGGGCATGGTCTTTGATTCTTGTGATGCTGCCCATGCATTCTACAATGAGTATGCAACCATTTGTGGGTTTGCAATCAAGAAAGCAGGCAACTACCATGCAACTAAACCTGGTGGCAAGGCAGTGTCCCATTACACTTACAGGTGCAACCGCTCTGGTAAAGTTGTTGGCGAGGATGTGCTTGAAGAAAGGAAAAAATAGAGGCAGCTCAAGAAGCAAGAAAAAACAGGGATCCCCCCGCCTGAGAAGGAAAAAAGGAAGAGGAAAAACTTCATACAAATAACTGGGTGCCAGGCTAAAATGATTGCAACACTAAAAGGAGACAAATGGGTTGTCACGGTTGTTGACCTGGAGCACAACCACACCCTTAGCCCTCCAGACGAGAGCAAGTATCTCAGATCGCACAAGAAGATGACAGAGGAAGAGAAGTTGTTTATCAGGACATTTAACTCTGTACAGATGCCCACTAGGAAGATTATGGCCATTCTTTCTTACCTGCGAGGGGGTGATGCACCATACACTAAGAAATATGTTAGCAATGTGAGGACGGCAATAAACAGAGAGAATGGCAAGGGAGATATGCTGCAGGTCCTTGAGTACTTTAGGAACAAACAAAAGGAAGATCCAAATTTCTACTATGCATTCAAAGTTGCTGACGAGGACATCAACAAGGTGTTGTGCATATTCTGGGCGGATGGCTACTCAAGAAAAATGTATGAGCTGTATGGTGATTGTTTGAGTTTCGACATGACATACAAGACAAATTGTTACAATATGTCGTTTGCACCGTTTGTTGGCATCACTGGACACGGGCTCAACTGCTTGTTTCCTTGTGCTATAGTGCACAACGAGACGGTGGACACATTTGAATGGCTTTTCGACACATTTCTGGACTGCATGCGTCGAAAAGCTCCTCTCACGGTCATTACTGACCAAGATGTGGCGATGAAGACCGTGGTTCCTGCTGTTTTCAAGGGTGTTGTTCATAGGTGTTATCTCTTCCACATAATGAAAAAGGTTCGGGAAAGATGTGTGAGAACCTTTTCAACACAACCAGACTTGTATGTTGACTTCAGCGACATCATGCATAACTTCCTGACAGAGGCAGAGTTTGAGATGTTGTGGCCACCGATGACGCAGAAATATGGAGTAGATAATGTCAAGTACTTCATGTACATGTGGAAGTACAGGAAGTTGTTTTTCCCAGTCTATTTCAAGAAAAGCGTCTTCCCTTTCATCCACTCGATTGCCCGGAGTGAAGGGACAAATGCCATATTTAAGGACAATGTAGGCTCAACATTCAGTGTGATTACCTTTTTGCGTGAGTATGAGCGGATATTGAAAGCGATGCAGGAGAATGAGAAGGAACAAGACTCTATTACCAGAACAACAAAGCCAACCTACTGGCTGGGCACTGAACTGGAATTGCAGGCTGCAGAGAAGTACAACAGAGCGATATTCTACAGATTTCAGAAAGTTATAAAGTTTGCAAGCTAGTTGCATGTGGAGGAGGTTGAGAAAAACACAAGGTACGAGGTGTACAAGACATGGATGCTCACTGAGAAAGATTTTAGAATCCAGAGATATGTTGTCATTGTTGATATGCACAGAGAGGATTTTGCTTGCATTTGTGGAAAGTTTGAAAAAGATGGCGTTGTGTGCAGCCACATACTTAGGGTATTAACACACCTCAACTTGCTGGTGCTACCTGAGAAGTACTACATTGGCAGATGGAGAGCCAAGCAAAGAAAAGACATTAGAAAACTCAAGTACGGCGTCCCTGAGGAGCTAACAGCAGGGGACCATCACCTTAGATACATGTTGCTGTCTAGCAGACTGAATGAAATGGCTTTGGATGCTGCGTCATCCAATGAAAAATATATGTATGTGGTTGGTGAAAGTGTGAGGATTGAGGCAAAGCTAGATGAGATGACTTTGGCAGAGGAACAGCAAAAAATGCAAGACAAGCATGTTGAGAGAGCTCCAACCCCTACTATGGTCACGCCGCACCCTGATGGGTACGGGGAAAGTCTAAAGGATCCTGATGTTATTGCTTCGAAGGGGCGTCCACAAGAGCGTTACAAGACATTTTTGGAGAAAATACAAGCAAAACAAAAAATTGGTTGCAGTCATTGCGGTCAGCATGACCATGTTTTTGCTTCGTGCACAAACAAACACATCCCCAGGTCCCAATTTCACAAGAAGACTACAGTCGGCAAGCAACCAATAGGTTTGCCTCAATCCTCGCACTTTAAAAGGACTACTACTTAAAATCTCATCACTCTGCTGCTGTCATTTATTTGTACCTAAAGAACTAAGAAAAAAAATCTTGTTGTCACAGGAGTCCTTGGTGCTTCAAAGGATAGTAGTAGGAAGAAACAAACAGGAGGGGGGCCAAAAGCAGGTGACAAACAGAGTGCATAGAAGGATACTACTAGTGCGCCTAGTGCCTCAAAGGGGATGCCTAGCAAGAAACAAACAGGAGGGAAGCAAAAAACAGGCGAGAAGCGGAGCGCACAAAAAGATACTACTGATGCATCTTGAAGAAAGAAAAGAGTTGAAAGTTCTTTAACAATAAGTACATTATAAGGAGAGAAGATGAAAATTGTTGCATGTTTCTCTTCCTCTTTTTTTGCTTATGAACTGAAAACTCTGTTGCTGCGCAAATGATGGGAAACAATGTGGATAAATTACCTTGTTGCCGTTGGTCTTGATCTTTATGAGTGTTTCCTTGCATTATGAGAAAATCCAAAATGGGCATTGTTTCTCCTCCTTAAGTTCATAAGTTTTTGGTGCCTGCTGTATGATCTTTATTAGTAAAATGACAAAATGCAGTAAAACTGAAAACTGTATGAACAAAACTTGCTACCCTAGCTGGGATTCTGAAAGATGACTTCATACTTTAATATGTTTGTAAGCAAAAAATGAGTGCAGGAGTATACAGGAAAAACTCAAAAGATGAGCAAAAAGATTTTAGGTGGATCTGAACCTAAAAATATAGAGATCTAGAAACTTAAAGATGACTGCTGTGCATTAAAATGAGTACAAAAAAGATATAAAAAGAGAGGGTGACCTTTGTGTCGTCATCTCCTTGGCCCTCTCCATCAGATGGAAAACACCAAAAAAGTATTGATGCCCACACGGGAAACATGAAAATTCATTTAAGCAAAATTTTGGAAAAGGTGCAAACATAAACACATGAGCAAAAACACTGTTATAGTTCCTGTGTTTCACCACATTACCGAGTGAAAAAGACCAAACTAGGGTAGAAGCACCTTCGGGAGCACATGTTTCCCAACCAAATAAAAAATAACAGAGGGGGCATATATATGTGTACAGCAACAAGAAAGGTGTACATTCTCTGTTCATACAAAAAATAGAAAAACATCTCGAAAATGTTTAACAATTGCTAACTATGTGTTTGATACAGCTCATCTTTCCTTTGATTTTGCTAATATGACTCTTGATATAGCTCCTCTTGTCATTGTGAGTGGTGTCTTTTAGGAGCTGTCAGCACTTTTTCATGTCTGCACGGGAGGATAAAAACACAGGGGAAACTTAATAAAATCCTGTCACAAACATAAAGCAAAGGAATCTGAAAAAACCTGAAAAAAGCATATGGGGTTAACCTATAGGCGGAACTCCTTGACACGCTTCTTCTCGTCATCCAAAGTGTTGTAGTGGCTGAACATGAGATCAACAGCATATCGGATCCTTGCATCTGGGACATCTTTTGGTGAAAAAACTATAGGGGTTGGATTCCTTGGCACCATCCCATTAGTTTCATAGTGAAAATGCCACAATCAATACTGAAAAGGACATACACACAAAAAAGGTACAGGTGTTTGTGAACAAAAATCACAAAAATGTATAAAAAAATTTACAACAAAGCAAAAGGATTCAGGAAAAATAAAAGCGTAGATGTTTGGTTTCGTACTCGTTATCTTGTTGAGGGACTTTAGGGTAAACAACAGGGAATGCATTGAAATCCATTGGTTGGAGCCGAGCTTCGTACCAAGTGCATATAAAGCTTGAGATCTGCCTCAAATATAAAAAATAAACATTTACTGATGTTTGCAGGAAAACTTGCAGACAATATAATTATCACAAAAACAAAAAACAATATTAAAACCCTTGTACTTACAATCTTCTTTTTTATGTTCATATGATATGAGCTCTTCTCATCTTAGAAAGAATCCAGAAAATAAAACGTGCGACCCTTGATGTCGACGACGAACAGAAAGTAATATTCCTCGTGTAGTGTTGGAAAGTACAACTTGTGTACATCCATTTTGGAGTTGATGCAGAAAAGGGAAAAATATAGATAACAAGTTAGTGTGTATGAAAGAAGGAAAAAACACTAAACTAAATTATAGCTGAACTTGTGTTGTGGAAAAATGAAAAGAGGAAGTTTGACAAAAAACCTTGTCTGACATCGAAAGATTATGTGCTTTTCCAGCTCCAATGAAACTTGTAATCAGTTTCTTCCTCCACCAAATTCTTGCCTCATCATTTTTCCATTTGCCCAGGAAATATTCCTTTTAAAGTTGTTGAATGATGAAATTTTTGAAAGGTAGGTAAGTACGATGACAGAAAAAATAAAAACAAGGGAAAAGCATGAAAAACAAACAGAGAGAAAAAATGTGGGGTTTCATTTGCTTACAGATGCAGTGTGGAAGAAATAGTGCTTGAGTGAGTTCCTAGGATGATTTTAATTAAATAGGTGCCTGCAGTACACATTTATGACATAGGCCTGGACCCGGCCACCTATTTTTATCGAGTTACCCAACTGTCCAAATGTGGCGATGGTTTTGTCAAAACTGCAGGTTTGCTGTACATATAGAACAAAAGGAAAACATGTCAGCTTGCAGGTTAGGCTTACGCACAAAAAGTCTTTACAGTGAGTATAAGGAAAAAACATTTTGCAAAAAAGAAAATAGTGCATCTGAGAAAAAACTCACGATCCTTCAACATTGGCCAAGGATGTTATGTTCTCATACATCTTTCTCTCATGTGGCATTATTGGTCCCCTCTCACTGCAGTCGTATGGTGAGCTACGGTACCTGCTTGGTTGGACAATCCTCTTTGGTGGTACATTTTCTTTTCCACGGAAACTGCTTGGCCTTCCTAACGAGAGATTTGTATTGTAAAAATCATCAGTTCTGTTGACCAATGTGCTGCGCTCTTGCCTAAACATGTTTCCTCCATGAATTTTGAGTTGTCCTGACTATACATATGGCACAAAAAAAGAATTTCAGAAAAAAGAAAAGAACGATTAACAAACAGAGAGCACTTAAAAATAAAAAAACGGCTTCTTACAGTTTTTTCTTCCATTAGTTGTACTGGATTCCTTTTGCTGCCGCTGAATTCTTGTTGACAACTTTCCTCCTCTGGAAATAACCTTTTTCCTATTATTGGAACCATGGAGTAGTCCTAGGGGGAACATAAAAAGAGAACCAAACACACAAAAAAGTGCATATGAAAAGAATTTTTTTAGTACAAAAAAAAGAATAAATGCTTGTATTTGATAAGAAATCTGCTATTTTAGGACTACCTTCTTCATTTTGAGTGGGGGAGTCTCGGCTGTGTACTCGTTATTATTTTTGCATGGTGAGTAGCAAGTTTGCCTGTGATTCCACCCAGTTGACATTTGAACTTCAGGTGTTGTCTACGCCACATAGGGTGAATAAAAAAAAGGAAGGAAAAAGTCAACCCTGGAAAATGCTTGGAGAAAAAAGCCTATTTGTGATAAACTACTACAAGAGAAGAAAGTTTTTTGCGAAACTAACCAAATCAACAATCTCCTCAACTGGTTTTGGGGGGTGTGGCGTCTCACACATCAAACTTCTCTGTACTTCCCTTTGGGCGCACTGAATGCTTAGCTCGTAGTTTGAACTACCGCTCCCCTGTTTCTGTGTTGCTCGTCACAAAAACCAAGTACCAAAAACACAGAGAGAGACCAAAAAAAGAAGTCAAAAAAATAGCCAACATTTATAGCAATGATTTGAACAGATGGGGGGGGGGGGGGAGAAACCTAGTTTGTATTCCCTTGCACACAAATGTCAAGTTCTTCTGGCTCTACTTCCTTGAAGTTTCTGGCGATCTTCAACTTCGTTGCCTGTTTATGAGAAAAAGAAAAAAAATGTTATGTGCACTGAAAATATGGCATTTATGTTGACAGGAGAAACCACTTGTGGATGAAAAAAAGATATTGAAAAACTAGCCTCTATCTTTTTATTGTAACACTCATCCTTCATCCATACAGGCCTCCACAATTCATGTTCTTCGATTATATTTCCACATTCATCCACATCTTCAGAGATCCTGAATGAGGGGGTGCTATCATCGGCGAACAAGTATTTTTCTCTTGCCTTGTCTAGAAAGTCGCTAATGATTTTATAGCCTCTTGCAAAAACCTCATCTATATGTGTCCCTGAAAACAAATAAAGAATTTCAGTCACACACACACACACACACAAGAAAGGAGACATCTGATTGTGCTGGTACATTAATGTCTATGCTTCAGTTTTTATAAAATAGAGAGCATAAAAAAAGACATGCTTACCACTCTCTGGTTGCGATTTTACATTAATGTCTATGCTCAGGTTATCCGGGCGCCCCCTAAATTTTTTCCTCTGCAGGTCCTTTTTTCAAGTGTGTTTTCAAGTGAACAAACAAAAAACAAGAAAAAAGACACAGTTAAAACACATAGAAGAAGACAAAAAGATTGACAACTAGAGAGTGGTAAGCATGTCTATGAATGCCACTACTGACACGAAGAAAAATAAATTTTGTGTACCAATTCCTGAATTGATGTGTTTTGAAAACCAGAAAATGTTGTTTGCTTTGATTCCGTGAAAATTATTTTGGACTGAATGAGCTCTGTTGGGATGTCCTCCTTGGCACTCTCTGCTACATTTTGAATGTGGTTCTCTTTTGCTTCTCCAATAAGCATGTGGTTGAGGCTGTTGCTTTTCTCTTGTTGATTATCTAGAGTGTGGGCTTCATCCTTTTCTTCACCCTGTTTTGAGGGGATTTTTTTGTCACCCTGTTGCAGGAAAAGAATGCAAACACAAAAGCAAAAAACTATGTTAGATGAATCTTTTTGAAAATCAACTTGCATTACGAAAAAGAAAAAAAAGCACATTCTGTACCTTCAAAAGAGCTTCTAAAGGCTTCTTGTGCTTGATTGAACAGGGATCATGTGGTTCGCTGCTTGATTGGGCATTTATCCTTCTCCTTTTGTATTGTATCAAAATTGATGTGGTTCAAAATGAAAAAAATGGAGTTAGGAATGTAAGTTCAAGAGAACGAGAAAAAGAAAAGAACATTAAAAAAGTTACAAAAAACCAAAAAGTTGTACCTCCATCTACATGGTTTCCTGGAGCGAAAGTTGATGTGGCTGGAGCACACATTTCCGGCATGGGGTCCTTTGAGGAATGCTCTCTTTGACATTGTGCTTCAGAGTCAGACTGTTTAAGGGTACATGATTAGACGCAAAAAGAAAAGGAAAAAATGTGTGGCCTATTAGCATTTGTGTTGCAGTGCGCACCTTCAGCTTGCCTATTTCATGGACTTTAGGAGGGCTGCTACAAAACCCATCAGCTTCATTTGTGCTCCCTTTTCCAGCATTTGTTTTTGATACAGAAGAACCAGCAGACTGTTGGCTAGTTGATAGAACATTCGTTTCCTTCTTTTCCTTTGCACCAGATGCCCTGCATGGGGAGGAGAAAAAAGGGGCACCAGACGGGAGGTGTGACACCTTTGTAAAAATGCTGACTTATAGACTGACTTGTAGGCACACGTTAGAAAAGGAACTAGTACTGAAGGATTACGTCAAAAAAATGGTGACACACCTCCGTCATTTTCCTCTTGAAGTTCAGTCGATTGTAGTTTGACAGTGTCTCCTGAGTTGTTGGATTGTTGGCTTGCATTCAATTCAGTTCCTATTGAGCCCACTTTAACTGTATCACCTGATTCACCAGAGGCATTGGTTATGATGCGGATCGTGTCTAGCATAAGCCCTTTAGCTTTGATGCAAGTATTTAGGTCTTCATTCTTCATATGGTTTTCGTAAGCGAGGAAGATATCCTCTTTGACCTGGTCCAAAAAAAATACATGATGCATCACAAAAAAGTGAAAACTCATAAAAAAGGCATAGGCTGTACATATAGAAACCGCATAAAAAAGGGTTTGCTTCAATGAAAAAAGCATGGGGTCACAAACCTTGTCAGACAAAGAATTCCCTGCAACATTGTTTATCGCTTTCCTGAAATTTGAATTCTTAATCGTACTTGCCCACTCAAAAGTTCCATCCTTATAGCAGGTTTCTGATACTTCTTTTATCTACAAAAATGCATATAGAAATAAAAAAAGTGTAAGAAATTTAAAAATTAGAAAATGTTGCACAAATGATGTCATGCTTTTGGATGTGAAAAAGAAAGGGAGGGTGAAAGGACTTACTGTCAGACATCCATACTTTCCATCTCTTCCAATGGTCATGTCACTTAAATGCTTGACCATATCTCCCTTCCAAACACATATCCTGGGCATCAAAGATGGGATTTGAATTGAGCCGAAATCAGTAAAATCAAGGCAACGGACCTGCAAAAAAACAAAAAATAGGGAAAACATTAGATTAGATGATATAGGACTACACCAACAAAGATAAACAAACACAAAAAATGGCTTAATCACATAAAAAGAACACATTGTATTTGAAAAAAGAGTGACATACTGCTAGGTGGTATATACATCCTCCTAGAGTCATCATTGTTCGGTTCTGCTTCAGCTTTTCCTTTTGGTATTTCTTTATATACATCAACTCTCAATCATGAACAAACCTGCACCAATTTAGTTGCTTGAGTTGCTCCACATTAACTAGAGCTCCCATATATTTGGTGCTTGGTTTAGTGTTTGCTGTCGGGCAGAGGAATGTTGATAATGCCACAACCAGGAAACAACGGATGATCTGGTCGTCAGACATTTCTTCATTCATCAGCTTATTGCCAAAGAATTTGATTGTTGGGACTTCTGTCAACCCAAAAAGTGCAAGAAAAGCTTGTTTGCCAGCCTCTTCTTCTTTAGTGTTTATGATTGTTTCCCCTGAAGGAATCCCCAACACAAACTCCACTGACTGAGCATTCAGTGGAATGCTCTTCTTGTTGAAAACAATTGCTTCTGCTTTTGTGTCAACACTGTCAGCGATCCACTACACAAACCCCCTGGGTACAGGACAGTCAACCAGCTCCAACAGATATCCGAAACCGCTGTTCCTAACAAGCTGGACCCTGTGGTGGCTCTTACACATGAAACTGACAATCTCGGAGAAGTATGGCACGCTACACCGGCTGTAAGCTTTGGTCGCAATCTCATCAATTGTGGCTTTGATTGTGTTTGGGTCAATCCTTGCTCTCTGCAGCAAAAAGAAAAAATATAGAAGGTAAGAGAAGGTGTGTGAAATTTTTTTGAGCTACACAACTATAAAAAGAATGGAACCGCAACTGAAGAAAAAAGAAAAGAGCGGTGACGTACCTTCTTTTTTCATTCCAAAATAGCTTTCCGATGTTCTTTCCTTCGAGCTCTTTTAGTCAGCTAGCAAAAAGCAAAAAAAAGAAAAAATTCATTAGGGTGGAGCAAAGAAAAAAAGAGGCAACACAAATCATTCATTAGCTATTTTTTTAAACATCAAAAAAGAAAATAATCATAGCCTCTCTTTCAACATGTGTTGCCTAGTTAAAAACTTCATATATGAACTAATAACCTTGGAAAAAGAAAAATTGCATATTTGTATATAAAGAGTTACACACCACTGTCAGAACTTCTTCATATAGCAAATCGTCTGATGCTTTAGTGTCGGTGATCTCGACATCATAGCCTCTCTCATCTAAATCAATATCTTCCACACACTGATGTCTCCCTTCTTCATTCCTATCATTCCCAGGCTTCCCTTCTTCATCTTCAATATCTGTACCTGGGTGTGGCTATGTTCACAGAAAGAATGCATATGATACATTAGTGTTGCATAGTAACATGTATCTTTTGCAAACATACTCTAGGCCAAAAAAAGATAAATAGAAAAAACAACAAACATATGTTACAGGGTAACTTCCCTTGTTTGCTAATGCTTAACGAAAAACCAAGCACTAGACATTGTAAAAAAGCATACAAAAATGGGTGATTGCATTTAACATACCACACTGTTCAAGCAATCTCTTGTTAAATCTCTACTCTTCTTCATATGATCCTGTATGGAAAAAAGAAAATGTTGAGATTCATCACAAAATGTACAAAAAAGGGTTAAACTCAAAACACAGATAAAAAAGATCGAGTCGTACAGTTTTAAGCTGTTGACCTAACCCTTCTTTCAAGGAGGCCTCGGTTTTACTTCCGATCTCGTCTTCAGTCTGCTTGCGGGCATCCATCAGACACTGCTCATAAAAAAGAGAGGTAATTAGCTAAAAAGAAAAGGTGGATTTAACACAAACACAAAAAGAGAAAGATAAATGATCACTTGATTCCCTCTCAAAAACTTTACTATGCAGTTAGCTAAAGAAAAAAATTTTGCACCAAAATCATTCAAAAAAGTTATGCATCAGAGACAAGGATTATGATCTTGAAGTCTAAATTCAGATAAGGAAAGTGAAAAGCACATCGATTATGATTGATTCGGTTAGTACTGCAGGGTTGAGAAAGGTGCTGCTGAGTGAGATGCAGTAGGGCGAAAACAATACTTAATAAAAGTAGCAGGTTTCTTTTTTCGTGTGTGAGGAAAAAAAAGAAGTACAACTAGCAGGTGGTCAAAGTCACAGCCTGGTTCGCGGTGTGGACATCCGATCACAAACCACAAATGCTTGTCGCGCCACGCGAAGCATGCACGCACGCAGACCCCACATTGGCCGCTGCCGCCCACCCATGTATCCCTTCGTCGCAAGTACTAGCTCAGCTCAGATTTGTGTGAGGGAATGGAGTCTGGCTAGAAATGCCTAGAAACAGTACTATGTATAACACGACACTGGCCCAACTTGATGTAGAACACCACATTGGCTCAAAACAAAAAAAATCAACTATCTCAGTATGCCAAATGCCTCAGAAAAAATATTCAAACATGCATTTGGCAAAAATACTTGTTGCAAGCAGGCAAAAAAATAATTGAACAATACATCAGAGACAACGAAAATACGACTAAAAGCAACAAAAAACATGCCCAAAAAATCGTCATCTCCACAAACTCCATCCCAGAATCTATATTCACACCATATATCCCCTAGTGGACAAACAAAACTAATCTGAGACAATCCATTCACAAATTTGAGATTCATTCCAAAAAGCCCGACATAAAACTGTGGTACAAAAGTGAGGATGGTTGATCCGTTCACATATTGCTACTGGTAAAACTGGTAAAGGGAAACACTCCCAGATTTTCTTATGGAAATGTAAAACATTAATACTCTGTTTGGGTAGTTCATACAAAAAAATGCACTACAGATCCAACACATTCCATGAGTTGGAGAGAGGAAGCTAAAAAAGCAGAGCAGCTTTTGGAAAAATAAAAATGTGGAAAAATTGTCGTTGAAAAAGATCAGGAGATGCATTAATTAGTCATGATGATCAGCAGCAAAAATCACAGATTAACTACAGTGGTCGAAAAACTACAGATGCATTAATTAACTGGTAAAAAGGAAACACTCCCAGATTTTTCTGTACATAGTCATATTTTTCTTCTTCTGATTTCTAGTTGATACAGGAAATTAACTAGCTAGCATAGGAAGTTAACTAGCTGCATTGCCGTGGCTCTGTACTGTTTGCTGAAGTTTTAGCTAGCTACTACATGAAGTTTCTTAACTAGCTAATTAATACAGCAAAGTTAACTGTCGAAATCACCCATGTCTATGTACTCTTGTTCATGCTAGGATGAGGGCATCTACAAGTTGCTAGCTAACTTAGGTCTGATTAGGTCTGAAACATCCATAGGTTGCTCTGAAGAAACTCCAGGAACAGTAGACAGCACGGTTCAGTTAGCTGGCTCTGAACACCGTTCTTTCTGAAAGAAAACATGAAAAACATATAATAGTGTGATAACATGAGGCACACAAAGATTGTTTGTGTGTTGTGTAAGCCTCCGCACCCTCCTCAAGAGACACAGAGAGATAGCTAAAAATCCATCAACTACAGTGGTCGAAAAACTAAGAGGTCCAGATCACTTGCACGGGAGTACTACAGGAGGATTGACCACTTACAAACAAGTTGTTTAAGTCTTAAGTAATTCAGACATGCCTACTAACAGTGAACTTGGATACTTGTAAATTCACAAGAACGGATATGAGTACTGACAGTGAACATAAAATAGACTGACGCTCTCATGAAGCACAGAAAAATTCAGTCCTACCAAAAGTTCCCCATCCCGCTGGCCGGGCGCGGCGCTGGCCGGGGCGGTGCCGGACAACCAAGCAGAACACGACCACACTACCCCTGCCCCCTTCTTGTCGAACAAACACCACCGGCGTCCACCACTCTCACGGCGGACCATGATAGTTCCCCCATCCCGGTGCCCAACATCGCAGGCACTGGCGAATCCTCCTATTGCGGCGGCTGCACACAACAAATCCAACAAACTAGAATCGCTCCGACCGGAGAGAAGCACAAGCTCAAGCCGACAACACTAATTCACTGCCTCATGTTTGTGATTTGCGGAGAAAAAAAGCACACGAAAAACACAAAGACGGTGATTCTCAACAAATCCCTCTTCTAGACTTGCAAATCCCTCTCGGAATCGTGATTCTGAACAAATTATGAACCATAGACTGCAGAAAATGGACATCCGCAGCTCGATTATGCCTCACGTACACGCAACAGGGGCGGGATTTGGGGGATGGAGGGGAGAGAGGGGAAAAGGGACCGGAGCTCACCTCATTAGTGGGGAGCGAGGACTCTGGAGGGGCGCCGCCAAGCATCTCGCCGCGGGCGTCGACGAGCATCTCCTCCCCGGCGACTTCCACCACCGGAACCTTCGGTGTGCCCGGCC
>NW_024118347.1:0-17260 GCF_003073215.2 Triticum urartu
CCAGATAGAAAGAATTGGTGGAGCCGAGTTGGATATTTGGTGTGGGAAATATTTGGAAGTGAGAAAGTGGTTGAGGGCTTTGGAGCATATCACTAATCACTTTGAGCAAGCAAGCCATTAAGCAACACCTCATCCCTTCTTAATAGTATTGGCTTTCCTATAAACTCAATGTGATCTTGGATCACTAAAATAGAAAATGTAGAGCCTTGAGCTTGGAGCTTGAGCCAATCCTTTGTCCTTAGCATTTTGAAGGGGTTCCACATCCTCTAGTCCATGCCACTTCATTGTTGAACTTATCTGAAACATACTAGGTAAAAGTGTTAGTCCAACAAGAGATATGTTGTCATTAATTACCGTAACCACCTAGGGAGCACTTGTGCTTTCACTATCGCCTCTATGTATCCCTATAAGTAGTTGGTATCATTTTTGTGAAGTTTTGTTGAGAAAATTTTGTGGGCTAATAAATTCAGAATTTTGTTCATAGGAAAACCATGAATATCTTTAGGAAGTTTGGCTCCAAGAAGAACTCCAAGGGTGTCATTGGGGAGTCATCTGATAGTGATCTTCATCCCTGGAGGTTGGCGGAGGTATGGCCGTGTGAATGGCTGCACACCCCGTTCCTGGAAGAGGTTGGAATCCGTCAGGGGTTCATGCAATATGCTGCTAATGCCGGCCTCACCGATTTGATCGCAGATGAGTGTGAACAGAACCAAATCCTCATAAACATCTTTGTTCAGAGCTTTACTTTCCTGCCTAGGAATAATCCTCCTAAAGTGAGCTTTGATTTATATGCTGAAAACAATCAGATACCACTTACTGAATTTTGTAACATATGCATGATCCCTTCTGATGGGAGCTTGGCCGAGCCTAGGCCGGCTGAATTTGAGGCTTTTTATCGCACTTTGACAGTGGGAGATGAGAGAGGGGTGTCAGTTATCACTGCCGCTGGCTTGCATTTTCCTGTTGTTCATTATTTTTCTATTTTCATTGCAAAATGCTTGCTTGCTAGGGAGATGGTGGGAGCGCTCAGCTCACCAGACCTTGTAGTTTTGCGTCATGCATTAGAGGACGACAACACATATTGCTTGGGAGCTATTGTGGCTCGTCGTCTCCACCTTAATAAGTCCAAGGGTAAAATTCAAGGTGGGATTTATTCTACTCGTTTGGTGGCTCACTTCGAGGTTGAGATACACCCTCTAACCAAGGTTTACCTAGACCGTGCTGCCATGGATCACCACCATTTTACCGATGATAAATCCCCTGATATTCCTATTCCTTATAACCTGGTTTTTAGCATTGAAACTCGTGATATTATTCCGTTGTATGCTCCTACTTTGTTTGATTCTATTGCCAGGGGCGGATATAGGATCATGCCTGCGGACATCATCGCCTACCGGAACGCCCAGGCTGCTGCAAAGGCAGAGGAGGAGCCTCCGCAGTGGGATTTATGGATGCCCGCTCCTCAGTACCCCAACTACCATCCATACTACTAACCGACTATCAAGTTAGGCCAAAAGCCTAAGCTTGGGGCAGTACGTGTTTCTCACCGACAATTACATTCATGTCCGCTTATTCATCTTGTCAGTGTTCACACTTCTTCATCGTATCATCCATGTTTAAAATTTTATTTTTTCTTGTTTTCTTCTTGTGTGTTTGAAAAACTTTAGAAAAACAAAAAAATAGTTCTAGCTAGTTTACTTTCCATGCATGTTTAGTTGTAATATTAATATTTAAAAGAAAACCCAAAAAGATTTCCTTGTTCTTCTTTTGCTTGTTGGGGGCTTTCCCGTGTAAATAGTTTTCTCATTTTTGCTTTTACCCTTTATTTGCTTGTTCAAGAAAACCAAAAACTCTAGAAACATTTCAGTGTGTTTCTCCAAAATTTCTTTTCTTATTATTCGAGTTGTACCAAGGAGAAGACCACGATGAAAATGTTGAGTGGCTGTCATATGAATAACTGTTGAACTAATAAAGAGCCCATTTTACCTTGTGTTCTCCTATTGAATAAAATGTTTGCAGATTCCAGCTTAGTCTATGGCACTCTTGCACTATTATTATTTTCACATCGTTCGGTCGTGCAAGTGAAGCAATAATGACGATATTCGATGAGCTGGCCGTGGCAGAGAGAAACTGGTATGAACTCGACTTGTTCTGTCTGTGTAAATATGTTTAACCTAGTATCCATGATTCAACCCATTATGATTAAAGATGTTTGCAATGACAATTAGAGATTATAGTTTATCATGTCATGCATAAGTAGCTGGGAGTGAATAATGATTTATCTTGGATATCAACATTGCACTAAAATAATTGTGATGTAGTATGATGATATGGTATCCTCCTCTGAATGTTCGAGTGGCTTGACTTGGCACATGTTCATGCATGTAGTTGAATCAAAACCAACATAGCCTCTATGATATTTATGTTCATGATGTTCATATCCTACTCATGCTAGTGTCTGATGTTACTTATGCATATTGCATGATCATGATCGTTGTTGCTCTCTAGCTGGCTGCTTCTCAATCTAATTGCTAGCCTTCGCCCGTACTAAGTGGGAATTCTGCTTGTACATCAAAAACCTTGAACCCAAAGTTATTCCAGATGAGTCCCCCATACCTACCTATATGCGGTATTACCCTGCCATCCTAAGTAAATTTGCATGTGCCACCTCTAAAAAACTTCTAAAAAAATATTCATTTTGTGTGCCTGGATCGTTCATGGAACGACAGGAGGTAGTCGGTATCTTCCATGCTAAGCGGGTTATTCTCGGGTCGAGTGTTTATTCACTTGCCATCGCGTGAGAAAAGAGCGGTAATAGAGATGCCCAGTTCCAAACTGCAAAATACAAAAAGAGTTAATCGCTCAAATAATCAAACAAAAACTTCCAATGGAGTCAAAACCTTTACTTTTATCGCTTGGGAACCGCCACTAGCTGTTTAGCATGGGAGATATTGATAACTGATAGTCGTTTAGTAAATGAGAAGGGTGCATGTCTCAAAATATCATTTATCTCTATTTTAAAAACTTGAGCTCTGGCACCTCTGCAAATCACTGCTTCCATCTGCGAAGGGACTATCTATTTACTTTTATGTTGTGTCATCACCTTCTAAAACAAGCGCTAGAACCTGAGAGCACAGCTGTCATGACTTATGCATTATGTGTAGCTAATGTTGGGTGCATCGGGACTGGATCTTTTCTACCATGAATTACAATGTTTAGTCGCTGCTTGGACTTTGGAGGTGCTCTGCATTTATGTTTTGCGGTCTCGGAAAGGGCTAGCAAGATACCACTATTGTCATATTATATCATGGTTGTTTTGACAACGTGTTACCGTTTGAGATGTCTTATTATTGCTCTCTAGCTGATTATGTCATTCATATGAATTAATGTAATCTTTAAGAGTTATTGTCGGCATGGTTAGTTATAATGTTGGCTGAAAACCTAGGTGTTGTTTAAGCTTATTTATGCAAACAAGAGCAAAAGAGTTCGTAAAAGTTTTTATTTTTCACTTTCAGTTTATCAACTGAATTGCTTGAGGACAAGCAAAGGTTTAAGCTTGTGGGAGTTGATACGTCTCCAACGTATCTACTTTTCCTAACGCTTTTCCTCTTGTTTTGGACTCTAATTTGCATGATTTGAATGAAACTAACCCCGAACTGACGTTGTTTTCAGCAGAACTACGATGGTGTTGCTTTTGTGCAGAAATAAAAGTTCTCAGAATGGAACGAAACTTTGCGATGATTTTTAGATCAATAATAAGAATTTCTGGAGCCAAGACCCACCAGAGGGGGCATCTGGGTGGGCACAACCCACCAGGGCGCTCCCCCATCTCCTGGTGCGCCCAGGTGGGTTGTGCCCACCTGGTGGCCCCATAGACCCTGAAACCGACGCTATGAAATCCTATTTTTCCAGAGATAATTAGGGTGAAAGAATTATCGCGATCCACAAGACGGAGGTACCTTCACCTCCTGTTCTTCATCGGGAGGCCAGATCTGGAGTCCGTTTGGGGCTCCGGAGAGGGGGATCTTCGTTCTTCGTCATCACTAACCCTTCTCCATCGCCAATTCCATGATGCTCCCCACCGGGAGTGAGTAATTCCTTCGTAGGATCGCTTGTCGGTGAGGAGTTGGATGAGATTCATCATGTAATCAAGTTAGTTTTGATAGGGCTTGATCCCTAGTATCATGATCCGGCAACCCCGGAGTGACAATAACCAGGACCAGTCCCGGTGATGACCGTAGTTTGAGGAGTTCATGTATTCACCGTGTGTTAATGCTTTGTTCTGGTTCTCTATTAAAAGGAGGCCTTAATATCCCTTAGTTTCCAATATGGACCCCGCTGCCACGGGAGATTAGGACAAAAGATGTCATGCAAGTTCTTTCCATAAGCATGTATGACTATTTATGAAATACATGCCTACATTATATTGATGAACTGGAGCTAGTGCCATATCGCCCTAGGTTATAGCTGTCTCATGATGAATATCATCCAACAAGTCACCGATCCAATGCCTACGAATTTACCTTATATTGTTCTTGCTAAGTTACTACTGCTATCATCACTATTTCACTTGTTACAAAACTACGGCTATCACTATTACCATTACCATTGCTAATGCTACTACTATCAAAACTATCATATTACTTTGCTATTGATCACTTTGCTGCAGATAATTAATCTTCGGGTGCGGTTGAATTAACAACTCAGCTGCTAATACCTTCAAATATTCTTTGGCTCCCCTTGTGTCGAATTTATAAATTTGGGTTGAATACTCTACCCTCGAAAACTATTGTGGTCCCCTATACTTGTGGGTTATCACCACTTCACAAATTTCGTCGAGAGACTATTATAGGTTCTGCATCGCCTTATTATTGGTCCAGGCCCATGTAATTTCGAAATATATAAGTATAGGCTATTTCTAGAGTCCGTATGTTTGGGGAAACAAGAGATAGGGTTGGTTTCGGATCCCTCCTCCAAGGACCACGAAATTCCCCCCTCTTCCTCCATATATACAGCCCTTAGGGCATCGTTTAGATTTTAGGTTTTGTTTAGATTAAAAGTTCGCCATACCTGCAACTTCGCGTACTTCGTTTGTGTTCAACAACCAGACCAAGACGTCACAGAATCCCACCTTGATCAATAAAGCTTTCATCTTATATTCGCAATATCCAGATTGCAATCTCAGTTTCTTGCTTGTTCTTCATTTGCTTGCAGGAAATAGACCCTCGTGGTGAGGTTGATCGTGCTCCGGCGTGGTCAATAACCTCTCGGAGTTGGTTTAGCGATTGCTAAGGCGCGCCGTCCTTGCACGTTCGTAGTTGGATCATCAAAGTATACTCCACCGAAATGACAATCACCTTCTCATCGAAACACAGGACACCTTTACCTCTATCAGTGTGAAATCGAGTCAGACTCAAAGTCCAACCATGGCAGAAGATAGAGTGAGAATGAAAGCCATTCCCTATGCCTCAGCCATAGGTTCTATTATGTATGCCATGATGTGTACCAAACCTGATGTGTGCCCTGCCATAAGTTTGGCTGGGAGGTACGAAAGTAATCCAAGAGTGGATCACTGGACAGCGGTCAAGAATATCCTGAAGTACTTGAAAAGGACCAAGCATATGTTTCTCTTTTATGGAGGTGATGAAGAGCTCGTCGTAAAGGGTTATGTGGATGCTAGCTTCGACACGAATCCGGATGACTCTAAGTCACAAACCGGATACATATTCATATTGAATGGTGGATCTGTCAGTTGGTGCAGTTCCAAGAAGAGCGTAGTGGCAGGATCTACATGTGAAAGCGGAGTACGTAGCTGCTTCAGAAGCAGCGCATGAAGGAGTCTGGATGAAGGAGTTCATATCCGATCTGGGTGTAATACCCAGTGCATCGGGTCCAATGACAATCTTTTGTGACAACACTGGAGCAATTGCCTTAGCGAAGGAATCCAGGTTTCACAATAGAACGAAAAACATCAAGAGATGCTTCAACTCCATTCGTGAAAAGGTCAAGGATGGAGACATAGAAATCTGCAAAATACATACGGATCTGAATGTGGCAGACCCGTTGACTAAACCTCTTCCGCGGGCAAAACATGATCAGCACCAAGACTCCATGGGTGTTAGATTCATTACTATATAATCTAGATTATTGATTCTAGTGCAAGTGGGAGACTGTTGGAAATATGCCCTAGATGCAATAATAAAGTTGTTATTATTATATTTCCTTAATCATGATAATGGTTTATTATTCATGCTAGAATTGTATTGACCGGAAACTTAAATACATGTGTGAATACATAAACAAATACCATGTCCCTAGTGAGCCTCTACTAGACTAGCTCGTTGATCAAAAGATGGTTAAGGTTTCCTAACCATAGACATGTGTTGTCACTTGATAATGGGATCACATCATAAGGAGAATGATGTGATGGACAAGACCCATCCGTTAGCTTAGCATATGATCATTCAGTTTATTGCTACTGCTTTCTTAATGCCAAATACATATTCCTTCGACCGTGATATCATGCAACTCCCGGATACCGGAGGAATACCTTGTGTTCTATCAAACGTCACAACTTAACTGGGTGATCATAAAGATGCTCTACAGATATCTCTGAAGGTGTCTGTTGAGTTGGCATGGATCGAGATTGGGATTTGTCACTCCGTGTAACGAAGAGGTATCTCTGGGCTCTCTCGGTAATACAGTATCACAATAATCTTGCAAGCAAAGTGACTAAGGAGTTAGTTACGAGATGATTTATTATGGAACAAATAAAGAGACTTGTCGGTAAGAGATTGAACTAGGTATGGAGATACCGACGATCGAATCTCGGGCAAGTAACATACGGACAAACAAAGGGAACTACGTATGTTGTCATAAAGGTTCAACCAATAAAGATCTTCGTAGAATATGTAGGAACCAATATGGGCATCCAGGTCCCGCTATTGATCATTGACCGGAGAAGAGTCTCGGTCATGTCTACATCATTCTCGAACCCATAGGGTTTGCATGCTTAACGTTCGTTGATGATATAGTATTACATGAGTTATGTGAATTGGTGACGGAATATTGTTCGGAGTCCCAGATGAGATCACGGACATGACGAGGAGCTTCGGAATGGTCCGGCGGTAAAGATTGATATATAGGACGATACTATTTGGTCTCCGAAAAGGTTTTGGAATGCACCGGGGTTTTATCGGAGTGCCGGAAGGGGTTTCGGGTTACTGGGCCTAACGGGCCAAAGGGAGGGGAGAACACCAGCCACAAGGGGCTGGCACGCCCCAACCTGGTCACCGGCCTTGTAAAGGAAAGGGAGGGGCTAGCCCCCTCCTGCCTTTCCCCATGCAAGGGAGAAAGGAAAGGGGGTGCCCTAGGGCAGCTGGCCCCCCTTTCCTTTCCACCACACACCAAAGAAGGAGGGGGCGCCTAGGCAGGCGCCTAGGGTAGCCGCTAGCCCCCCTTGGAGCGCGCCCTAGGGAAGCCCCTCCTTCCCCCACCTATATATATGAGAGGAGGGAGAGGGGCAACACACACCATGATCCCCAAGCCATGTGCTTGGAGAAGCCCTGCAGATAGTTCACCACCACCTTTACCACGCCATCGTGCTACCGGAACTCATCTACTACTTCGCCTCTCTTGCTGGATCGAGAAGGTGAGGACGTCATCGAGCTGAACGTGTGGTGAACGCGGAGGTGCCGTAGGTTCGGTACTTGATCGGGACAGATCGTGAATGTGTACGACTACATCAACCGCGTTGATAAACGCTTCCGATTAGCGATCTACAAGGGTATGTAGATGCTCTCCCCCTCTCGTAGCTATCCATCTCCATGGATAGATCTTGCGTGTGCGTAGAATTCTTTTTGCTTTCCATGCAACGTTCCCCAACATGTACATCCTCTTCTCCGAAGCCGCTGAGTCGAAATGTCGGATCTAATTATCCCAGCTCCAAAGATTCAAGGAGGATTTTTCCCTTTTACGGCATAGGGTCAAGGAAAATGAAAAGGCTTTCATTCTTAGGTTTTTAGAGTCACTTCCAGCCTAGCTTTTGCTTGATACAACTGTTAATATTGTACACCCCTAGTTTGTAACTCCCTTTATACCCCCTCTATGCCACCCACAAAGTGAGTGTGCTTTGTAGTTTGTACATAGTTGAACTTAAATATAATTTCTGTAGTGGAAGCCTCTCCCACTATTCCAATGTCAAAAAAATATCTTCTATTTCGCTCTCTGTGGGTTCGAGGCTTACTTACCACGAATTGTGCTACATAGCCCTGTGCACTTGCAGGACATCAACACGCCCATCCATATCCTTCACTAGTGTCTACCTGGGCGTAGGACCCAGGAATCCCTTAGGTCCCTAGACACTAAGGTTGGTGATATGTTTCGGGGTTTCCGACAAAGTAGCCTCCTCTGAGTAAGTATATGTGCACATCGATAAGCCCCCCAACAGCATTTGAATCTGACGTGGGATTTGGGTCCTCTGGAGGGGAAAACCTGGGAAGTAACATCTCGTATTTGTTTTCCATTAACGAGTGCCCCCTCCTCTCAACGAGAGTTGACTAAATAGGGAAAATATCCTGTGATACGGGGAGTCACATGCTCCCATGCTCTAGGACACCACGGCCACTGGATCTATAATCCAACAATTACCATGTTGAGTTTGCACCAAAGCATAATTTCATGAATATTTATGAGTATTCTGTAAAAGCACGCAATCTTCTCCACTAATCGATGCTAACAATTGGATTAGCGATGCAACGGTCGAGAACTCTAGAGCATGGGAGCAAGTGAGCCTCCATATCACCTAATACTTGCCTTGACTTAATAAACAAGTGAGGAACTTCTGAGGTGTGGTCTATACATAGAAACATCCTATAATAAGAGAATTCTTTGAGTCGGTTTCACTGGAATCCATCAAGGTGGCAACTAGTGGTGTCCTTCTGATACTATTCCGTTGAAAATTGATCTGACTCAAAAACTAGGATTCTGTTAGTGTCCATATAGACAACGAGGGAGACAGGGCCCCACGCGTGGGCCATAAGGCCCGACTCCTTTGTCAACTATAGAAGCCATTGTAGCTACAATGCTCGAAGATGGCCCGGGGTGGCTTGCGACCTAACCCAATTCTCGCGCTGTTGTTGAAATACATTGCCCGTCCCTCTCCATTAGTTCAGAATTTTGGATGAGTTGGCTAGAACATGAATTCAATATGGTATCAGAACCAAAAGGTCACAAATTCAAGACCCTGGCAATGCAGTATTAAAACAAGATTCTGGAACCTGCATCGATCCCACATCTAAAGACTAAAATAGACTGTGCGTGAGGGGAGTGTTGAAATATATTGCTCGTCTCTCTGCATCAATTTAGACTCATGAACAAGTTGGCTAGAGCATAAATTCAATAGCCGCCATTATATATAGAGATATAGGGGATATTCTTAAGGGGAACTATTGGACTTACTCTAATTGATGTAATAATGTTATGGGTGTTTGTGTTTTATTTTACTAAGTCACTACTCGAAATATAAGTCGATTATCTCTCGCGTTGCCCCCCTCGCAGGCGACACGGGAGGTCTCAGCAGTAGCCACCTAGTCCTCCCCCAGCGCTAACCTTCCCATCCGCTGCTGCCGGTGGTCGACGCCAGGAAAAGCCCGTGCGTGCGATGGTGGCGGCAAAGGGCCTCTCCTCCCTCCCCCAGATCCGCGGACGGCTCGGGCGCCCAGATCCGCAGGGTGCAGCCCTCCCGAAAGCGCGGCAATTTCCGATGGCGGCGGGCCGGTGCACGGGTGCCTACATCCATGGGGTGTGGGTCTTCGGCAGCATGCGGCTCCTGGCGGTGGCATGCTTGGGCAATGACATGGGCTGCACAGTGGCGGATCTCGTTGCTCCAGTCATCGCAGATGTATCTGGACCTGGGGCAGCGGCCACGACAGGCATGGTGACGGCGCCTTTGACTAGCGGCGCTCGTAGGTGGTGTATGGACCGTGCCTTGACCGCGTGGGCGGTGAGTTGCCGGTGGATCTCCTCCCTGCTGCAGGCTCACTCCCGCTACACTTGGTGGCTTGCGATCCCGGTCATCGGCCTCGGTGCGTTCGCGGGGGTTGGTAGAGGTGACATCGGACCGGAGGAAACTCTGGATGACTCGCTCATCCCGACGGTGGTGATGACCAAGGTTGCCGTTGAGGTCCCTGCCCTCCACCCGGACCCCATGCCCGGGTGAAGACCCAAAATCTCCTTAGATTGGGTGGCGGCGGCACTGCGTGTGTCGTGGCCTTCTTGGAGGCGCCGCCTGGGGTGTTTGGGTGCCCGGTTAGAGGAACTGCAGGCGGAGGGGATGGGACCAGTGGTAGCAGGTGGTGTTCGGGAAGGAGGAGCGGCGTGGCATCCGGCACATCGACAATGGCGGGTCTCGGCGGCATGGAGCACCGGGGTATCGACGGTGAGCGTGTGATGATGGACGAGCGCAAGATGGTGGCGTTGTCTGGCGTCATGGGGGCGTCGACGACTGCTAAGCCTTGCAAGGTCCATGCGTCAGTACAACTCTGAAGATAGATCGGTGGAAGAAGGTGGCGGCCTCTGAGAGTGCGCTCGACCGGTGTGTGCCCCAGACCTGGCAATGTGGCTTGGTTGTGGCCTCCGATTTTAAATGTTAGGCTATGGTGCAAGGTCTGTTTGGTGTTGGGCTCGTACTATCGGCACCCCTTTATCAAGTGGATAGGAGTAGCGACAGATGTTGCCAAAATGGTGGCGTGCGACGTACTGATATATTACTTTATAAAGTTTTTGGGAATAATTAATAAAGTGGTTGCATGGATCGACCAGATGCAAAGGTCAGTCTTTCTTCTTTTCTAAAAAAATAGATAGTCATAGATTTGGCTTTTGTGTGTCATCTCGAATACTGAGATTTGTCCACCGATAGTGGTACATGAGCACTGCTTCACACACGACGGTTACTACATGAAACACAAACGACATGTCATATCCAACCATTCATGCCCAAGCCTAAACAGCCCCTGCCCATTGGATTAACCATTGTCTTGGCATCGTCCACCAAAGTGTCGTCTATGAAGCAGTTTCGGTGGTACATCTAGCAAGACGTTAGTGTGATGACTGCCAGTTTTTATCACGCAGGTATAGCCTCTCGTGCTTTTTATGCTCGGATGTATTCTCTTCGATTATTTTTACTTTGTATATAAAATTTGTCTGAAATCAAATTGCATAAAATTTGATCATATTTATATTAAAAATTATTAAAATCTACAATACCAAAATTATACAATATGAAAATAAAATTCATGATTTATCTAATAAAATTAACTTTGTATTGTGAATGTTGATATATTTTTATAAAATTAATTAAACTTTACGAAGTTTGACTTTACACAAATTTGTACGGCATAAAAAGATAGGAGGGAGAGCGAACGAGGTGCGTAAATGCTAGCCAATTGCACAAAGTGACAAACAACACGTATGGGATGCATGCATGCATGCGTGGGCCCTTGGACCGTCCAAAGTGCCACAGCCAAGTTAATTAATTAGCCCACTCGTGCATATGCTTGCACGCGCGGTTGACAAGTCTAGCCAATTCAAAACTTCAAAGGCAATGCATGACACATTATAACCGCCTTCTTCCTTTGACGCACATACACTCATGCATGCACGCCTGTTTTCTCCATAGAAGCAAAGGAAGAACATATCCATCAGTATCCCATCCTGCTTGACTTTCTCACCACATGACCTATATCCATATGTTCCCCTTTGTGAAGCTCTCTCTCTCTCTCTCTCTCTCTCTCTCTTGGTGGATTCTGCAGAATTCCACTAAAGCAACTTTCTTATTAAGCGAGACAGGACGGTGTACTTCACTAGATCGACGGACATATATATCCACGTGCAAAATGAAATTGGTGGCCAAAGTTTGTTTGACTTGGACATCACACTTGTACCTTTAATTGAGTGTGAGTGTATGCATGTGGTATGATCATAGACCAAAATAATGAACGCTATTAGGTGGCCTGCAAATCTTCTTTATCGCGGATCTAGATCTCATGTCATGTGGTACTATACAATAATGTAAGTTTGAAAATTCACATGTGTGCGCTGTTCCGCGATGAGATCTTTATTGTGTCATGGGCATATTAAAACGTTGCCATGAAAAAAACTTTGGAATATGGACATTTCATTCCTTTTAACAACGCTCAATCGATATAAGCGGTCAATTCTGTAATCATATAGTTTGCATTTAATGTACTGCAGTGCAATATTGGTGCCATTGTGTGCAACCCATCGTTGTCACTTCCTTTTGCACACCACCATTCTCTACAAGAGACTTTTCTCCAACCCTGCCAACTATTTGATTTCACAAGAATGTAGGCCTTTTTGCATGTGAAAACGGTCCCTTGTTATTCTTTTGTTGATGATGTTGATACTTTACCCATGCTCGATCAGCGGTTGGCCAGGAAGTTTGCGCATGCATTCTCTATTTGAACATAGCATGACATCTCAATTTTTCAATTTGGAAGTATACAGGACTTTCAACACCCGGGTGCTCCTACATCCTCTATCAACAGTAAATTCAAAAAAATGAAAACAAAATCAAAATATCTGATAGTTTGGTACGTCAAGCTTTAGATGATCTTGCAAAGTTTCAGCCACAAATAACATTCTAGGAGCCCTCGCCTAAAAAAACAAAATCACTATTCAAAGTTTATGTGCACTTTTGAGCATTGATTTTGTTTTTTCTGGCGAGGGCTCCTCAAATGTTATTTAACTTTGCAAGAACATCAAATGTTTGATCATCTTTGACCCCTCAAACTTTCAGATTATTTTACTTTTTTTTGCAATTTGTTTCAGATTCACTATTCATGAGGGTGTAGGGGCACCCGTGAGCTGTTACATCTTTCTGTTTGAAAGTATTGGTAGATCCAGAATTTTACATGTGTGGAACAAATTAGTACTTACCATAACATAAGTGTGGTATATTTAGCCAAAATAGAGGTACCTTGATTATCTTAAATACCAAAAGGTATAACTAGGGATGTTTTGAATTGCATAAAGTTGGTAGGTCAATTAACTTCTTCTTAATTATCTCCTTTTCCACCACCCATGCCGCACACAACTTATAGTATGTTCCTTCCATAAATAATCATGTAAATGAACTTGTTAAGTTTAGGAGCATGACATAATAATCATTCAGTTTCTTCTACTTTACTTTGATGCCTTGTCTGAGCTTAAGATTAATTTTGCAAAAAGCGAGGTGATCGTCACTGTGGTGACGGAGGCTGAGGCATTGTGAGTCTCTCAATTACTCAATTGCTCGTTGGGTTCCTTCCCTCTTGAATATCTCGGGCTTCCTATCTCTTCTGACAAACTCTTGGCTAAGGACTTTGCACCTATAGTGGCTAAAGTAGGCAACCCTGTCATGTCGTGGAGGGGCAGATATAATACTCAGGCTGGCAAGGTTGCTCTCATCAATGCTTGTTTTCCCACCCTACCTATGTTTCTGATGGGGTTTTATCTTCTCACTAACGGCACTCATGCTGGGTTTGACAAGCACAAGGGTGCTTTCTACTGGAATGTTGCTGATAATAAACGCAAGTATAGATTGGTTAAATGGGATCACATTTGCCGACCCAAGAGCCTTGAGGGGCTGGGTATAATTAACACCTTGGTTATGAACAAGTGCTTGATCATTAAGTGCTGGTGGAAGATCATGACCATCTCGGATAACCCCCTCTGGTATAATGTTCTCAAGGCCAAATATTTTCCTACTTCCAGTCCTATGTTTGCCCCGGCCGTGGGCTCGTCTCAATTCTGGGAAGACCTTGTTAAACTCCGGCCGGTGTTTCAATCCCTTGTCAATTTTGTGGTCCACAATGGTAGATCCACGAGGTTCTGGCTAGATTGATGGTGTGGTCCGGCCACATTAGTTGTTTCTTTCCCAGTTCTTTTTTCTTGCTGCCCAAATCCCGAGACCTCAATCTCTGAGCTTCCCTGACAATAATTGGGACCTAGAGCTGCGTCGATCTCTGTCTCCTGATGAGTTGGTTGACTGGCAGCGTGTTGTTGCCCTCTTCCCTGTGCTCTCGGAGGAGGAGGATTCAGTGTCTTGGCCCCACTCTGCGTCTGGGTGTTTTTCTGTGAAATCGTTATATGGCAAACTCATCTCTGTCTTGACCACTACCAAATATAAGTGGATCTGGAGGCCCCGCATCCCCTCTAAGGTTAAGGTCTTCATGTGGCAAGCTTTTTGTGGACGCCTTCCGGCGGCTGACCAGATTCGCAAACGTAACGGCGCGGGCTCTGATTGTTGTGCTTTATGTGGCCAGAGAGAAGACACAAATCACATTTTTTTCAACTGTCTTGGCTAAACTCTTTTGGCGTTGTATCAGATCCTGGCTTCATGTCCCTTGGAGGTCTGCTTCCTTCTCAGAACTTCGTCTTTTGGCATCTAACCTAGTTGGGGCCGAGAGAAGAATGTTCTGGGTGGGATTCGCAGCTATGTGCTGGACCGTCTGGATGACTAGGAACAAGTTTACCATTAAGCACATTTTCCCTCCTAAACCCTTTGATTGCTTATTTAAAACTTGCATATTTCTGCAGCAGTGGAGATTATTGACTAAGGAGGAGGACCAGGATGCTTTTGATGATATCTCTACCAGGATCCGGGCTACAGCTACCTCCCTTCTTCCATTACAGGCCGGCGGTTAGGAGTTGATGGCCCTACTATCGTCGTTCCTTAGTCTCCGGCCTGCGCGCCGTGTACTGTCCTGGGAGCCATGTACGTTAACTTTTTATTTGCTGTGATTGGGCATTGATACTCTATGGGCGATGTGTCTTTTGTTATGGCTACGTTGTTTACTCTGCCTGGTGGCTTTATTTATAAAGTCGGGCTTTGGCCTTTTCTCTAAAAAAAGACATATGAAAATGCCACCATATATACATTGATTATAAAACCTTTATTCTCTCGTAGCATTTCTGTGGTTCCTACTTCTCCTCAGATCTAGTATGAAATATAAGGTAAATTCAATTTCTCTTTTTGCCAGTGTCAATTTTTTTGATGCATTGCACTCTCTCCATCCAAATTTATTTTAACTTTTTAAGTTCAAAGCTTCACTATAAAAAATCGCAATACTATGGTAATAGTTACAAATGCTTAGAACCGAAAGAAAGAGCTTTCGAATACGAATCAAGTGGTATAAAAAATTTGTGTCACATCACTCCCATACTATAGCATATATTAAATTCCACAAAATTTAATTGTAACTTATAAACTCACAACCATATGAAAAAAAATGGATTCAAATCGAGTGGTGCCAAATTCTAATTAGAGTAAATTGCATAAAAATCACCACAAAATGGGGATAGGGTTGCTCATAACCACCACTTTGTAACATTTTACTGAGAACCATCATCATTCGGGAAGGTTTGTGCACATTACTAAGATGGATGCTTAAAAGGTGGATTAGTGATTCTAACGTGCATGTGTTACTTTTGGTTGGAGATCCAATCCTTTCAGAAATCGATGTACATGGTCTCCTTGGTGGACTACTAAAATTTACATCCGAGCCGACAAACCTTTTAGTCACAAATATAACAAGGTGATGGTTATGGGCAACTTAGACTCTCGTTAAAAGTTGAATTTATACATCTAAATACACCTTATATTTCTTAACCAAGGAGTACTGTATTTTATATACATTGGGCATGACACGTGTTAAATAAAGACGTGGAGTTGGCTCTTTCTTCAATTTTGCTATACTATTTAATCTTTTTGAATACTAGCTAAAATTACTACTCGCAAGGAGTACTAGGTAGAATCGCCCGCAGAAAGAAAGCTAGAATCAATGTTCCGAACTGAGAGTAGCTCAAACGGTTAGGTTTCTTATGATGGAACCAACCCACCAGTGTTCACGTCTTAGAAGGTTTGTTGCGGTGCTTCTATTAATGTTATGCCGGCTCAGTATGTCAGATATACTCATCGAAGTATGGTGTGCATGCATGCAATTACAGGGATAAGTGTATGTAAGAAAAAATCTAGTATCAATGTTTACCTACTTTTTTCCTTTCCCTTTTTTGCCGGGAAAGTGTGCCTATGTTTTGGAAGGAAGCGAGGGCTTAGTATCCTAAAACTGTCTAATCCAAATATATTTCAATCATGCTGTGTGCCGGACTTTATGGAAAGTACATGCAAGCTTTGCTGGTTAAAGGAAAGAATAATTCCAGATAGAGCAGTAGATCTAAAGCACCAGTGATTGACGAAAAGGTTAAGGAGGCATTGTGTCGTGCATGGTAGGACCCCACCCTTGCTGCGTGCTTATATATGTTTAATCATGTTTTAGTTTATGGTTTTCGTCTTGATCGTGGATTCTTAGCCGATATTTTGTTCTGACAGTGAAGGTCTAGAATGCCGGCAAAGTAGCAACACGATGACCGGCCAAGAAAGGTAGAGCTTAATTTCGGCTATGTGCGTTCTCACTCTCGATCGGCCGTGCGAGGAAACGTCAGTCATGAGCTGCTCCAGATTCGTCCGCCGCAGTAGGATCAAATAGTACTTTACATACTACTATATCAAGAGCACTCGCAGAAAGGGATACCTGAACTATTTCATTTCGAATTCAAGTGAAAGTTCTATACACTCACGTGTTAATTGTTTTTCGAAAAGAATGTGAGATCGATGCGCACAGCCCTCAGTAACTTATTCCATAGTTTACAATCGAAAAGCCAGAAGAGTGAAGCAAGAATTTATTTTACAATCGAGTGCTGACAAGAAATATGAAGCCTCGTGCATCACATATTCTATCACAGGGCATCTCCCAAACGGATCTTCAAAGTATCCGTATATGTATGGACCGCAGTATCTGAATCATTTTTATCATCTAACGGGTTCTCTAAATGTCCGCGAATCAGTTCGCGTGTCCGAATTTTGGTATACTGGCCACAAACTTCCCTCTCTCCTCTCCTCCCAGCCACACACGACACACGCAAATGGGGAAAATTTTAGGATGATGTTGGATGGTTCCTTCTCCTATATATCCTGTCTGCGGACACGTCCCGAACGAGTCCATGTATATTTGCGGGTGTCCGCTTTGTGAGTTTGCACTGGAGATAACCTTGGTCTACCATTCATGCCGATTTAATAAACCCCAATTGGCCAACGTTCATCGGTTGCATCCACGGGCCGTGAAAATTTGGTCCACATTCCAAGAAAGGACCATTTATCAGGCTGGAAACGGCCCCCGCGTCGTCCGCGTCTCGGACCACA
>NW_024118349.1:0-9954 GCF_003073215.2 Triticum urartu
TTCGTCGAATTCGGCCCGGGGCGGACTGCATAATTACATTCGACATTAGGGAAAGCTGTGCAACAAAGGAACATCATGAGTTACTCTGATATCCGAACTTACGATTTCGCCGGACGCTTGGCCCTGTTTGGCCACTCCTCTTTGCCCTCTTCGGCGTTGGGGGCGTAGTCGGCGGAGGGGTCTTCCTTTTCCTAGACCCCTCGGCCCCCCCGTTGGGGCGGCCTTCCTCTTCTCTCCTCCCTCCGCTGGGGGGAGAGGTTTCTTCTTCCTCCTCCTCGTTTTCGTGGGAGGAGGGCGTCTCGGACTCGTTGGATGACGGAGTCGACACCACCACGTTGCGGGCTCTTTCGAGTCCCCCGTGGTCTTCTTCTTCTTGGCCTTCTTCTCCGGCACCACATAAGGCGCCCGAACCAGCAGCTTCACTAGTAGAGCTGGGGCTGGGTCTTCGGGCAGCGGAGCCGGACATTTAATCGGTTCGGATATCGCTCGCCAAGCCTGTCAAAAGTAAGGGAGTTTAGATCCCGCATAGAGTCAAACTATGAAAAAGCTTAACATCCTGTAAAAGGTGAAGATAGCTTACCTCGCTAGCGTGACGCTGCGAGCTGTATCCGCGGTCCTCGGAAGCGGATGCGGGAGCCTCGGCGCCCTTGAATAGCACCTTCCAGGCATCTTCGTACGTCGTGTCGAAGAGCCTGCTAAGGGTTTGGTGCTGCGCCGGGTCGAACTCCCACAGATTAAAATCCCGTCGTTGCCACGGGAGGATCCGACGGACGAGCATCACCTGGGTTACATTAACAAGCCGGATTGGCTTGTTCACCAGGGACTGGATGCATGTTTGCAATCCGGTCACCTCTTTTTCGTCACCCCACGACAGGCCCGTCTCTTTCCAGGACATAAGCCGCGTGGGGGGTCCGGATCGGAACTCGGGGGCTGCGGCATTTCGGATCGCGCGGCTCGGTGATAAAAACCACCCGGATTGCCATCCCTTTAGGGTCTCCACGAAAGAGCCCTCGAACCATAGGACGTTGGCCATCTTGCCCGCCATGGCGCCTCCGCACTCCGCCTGGCTGCCGCGCACCACCTTGGGCTTGACGTTGAAGGTCTTGAGCCAGAGGCCGAAATGAGGGCGGACGCGGAGAAAAGCCTCGCACACGACGATAAACGCCGAGATGTTGAGGATGAAGTTCGGAGCCAGATCGTGGAAATCCAGGCCGTAGTAGAACATGAGCCCCCGGACAAATGGGTGGAGTGGAAAACCCAGTCCGCGGAGGAAGTGGGGGAGAAATACTACCCTCTCATGGGGCCTTGGGGTGGGGAGAAGCTGCCCCTCTTCGGGAAGCCGGTGCGCGATGTCCTTGGACAGGTATCCGGCCTTCCTTAGCTTCTTGACTTTACCCTCCGTGGCAGAGAGACCATCCACTTGCCTCCCGCTCCGGACATTGCTGGAGAAGGTTGAGGTGGGAAGTGCGGGCTTGGGCGCTGGAGCTCGGGTGCGCAGGAGATGGATAGGCAAAGGAGGAAGAAGGCGTAGGTAAAAAGGTGGATCCTTATCCCCTTATATGGGCGGATGCGGTTGTGCGTCCCCACCTGCCTAGTAAAACTCGCTTGCCTCCCAAGCGCCGTGATAAGTGGCGCGGTTGGGTTACCCACGTCCGTATTGATGAGAATCCCGTAAAAAAGGGGGGGTACACGATCTCTGCTTTGACAAGACGTGCCAAGGAAACCGCCTCGCAAAACGCTGAGGTGGAAAAGTGAAAACGATTCGAGTAAGACTTGGCTCGTAGTGTGATGACGCACTGCGGAATACGTCAGCAGATTTGATTTGTGTTAATATTATTCTCTCTATGGCAATATGTGGAAGCTTATTTTGCAGAGCCGGACACTACTCTTGGTGTTTACAATCTTCTATGAAGGACTTGGAGGAGGAACCCGCCTTGCAATGCCGAAGACAATTTGCGCGCCGGACTCGTCATCATTGAAGCCTGGTTCAGGGGCTACTGAGGGAGTCCTGGATTAGGGGGTGTTCGGGTAGCCGGACTATACCTTCAGCCGGACTCCTGGACTATGAAGATACAAGATTGAAGACTTCGTCCCGTGTCCGGATGGGACTTTCCTTGGCGTGGAAGGCAAGCTTGGCGATGCGTATATTCAAGATCTCCTACCATTGTAACCGACTCTTATGTAACCCTAACCCTATCCGGTGTCTATATAAACCGGAGGGTTGTAGTCCGTAGGCAATCAACTCCATACACAACAATCATACCATAGGCTAGCTTCTAGGGTTTAGCCTCCTTGATCTCGTGGTAGATCTACTCTTGTACTACCCATATCATCAATATTAATCAAGCAGGACGTAGGGTTTTACCTCCATCAAGAGGGCCCGAACCTGGGTAAAACATCGTGTTCCCTGCCTCTGTTACCATCCGGCCTAGACGCACAGTTCGGGACCCACTACCCGAGATCCGCCGGTTTTGACACCGACAGGGTGCCTTGGGCATCCCTAAGCTTAGGCTTTTGCCACTCCTTATTCCATAATCCATCAAATCTTTACCCAAAACTTGAAAACTTCACGACACAAAACTCAACAGAAAATATCATGAGCTCCATTAGTATAAGAAAACAAACCACCACTTAAGGTACTGTAATGAATTCATTATTTATTTATATTGGTGTTAAACCTACTGTGTTCCAACTTCTCTATGGTTCATACCCCCCCGATACTAGCCATAGATTCATCAAAATAAGCAAACAACACACGAAAAACAGAAACTGTCAAAAACATAACAGTCTGTAGTAATATGTAGGTTTCGAATACTTATGTAAATCAAACAATTCTGAAATAAATTGGTGGACGTGAGGAATTTGTATATTACTCATCTGCAAAAAGAGTCAACCTAATCAAACTCTCCAGTAAAAAATGGCAGCAAATCTCGTGAGCGCTAAAGTTTCTGTTTTTTACGGAAAGATCGCAAAAACTTCCCCCAAGTCTTCCCAAAGGTTCTACTTGGCACAAACACTAATTAAAAGCATAAAACCACATCTAAACAGAAGCTAGATGAATTATTTATTACTAAACAGAACCAAAAGCAAGAAACAAAAATAAAATTGTGTTTCCTTCCAACAAGCGCTATCGTTTAACGCCCCTAGCTAGGCATAAAAGTAAGAATAGATCTAGGTATTATCATGTTTGGTATGCAATCCATAAGTGGCTCTCATAATAGAATCATAAGGTAATTTAATTTTCTTTCTAGTAAAGTATTCCATGCCTTTCCTTAGTGGAAATTGGAATCTAATATTCCCTTCTTTCATATCAATAATTGCACCAATCGTACTAAGGAAAGGTCTACCAAGAATAATAGGACATGTAGGATTGCAATCAATATCAAGAACAATGAAATCTACGGGCACATAATTCCTATTTGCAACAATAAGAACATCATTAATCCTTACCATAGGTTTCTTAATAGTGGAATCCGCAAGATGCAAATTTAAAGAACAATCATCAAATTCATGGAAACCTAACACATCACACAAAGTTTTTGGAATCGTGGAAATGCTAGAACCCAAATCACATAAAGCATAGCATTCATGATCTTTAATTTTAATTTTAATAGTAGGTTCCCACTCATCATGAAGTTTTCTGGGGATAGAACTACTAATTCAAGCTTTTCTTCATAAGATTGCATTAAAGCATCAACGATATGTTTGGTAGAAGCTTTATTTTGACTATAAGAATGTAGAGAATTTAGCACGGATTGCAACAAGGAAATACAATCTATCAAAGAGCAATTATCATAATTAAATCCCTTGAAATCCAAAATAGTGGGCTCATTGCTATGTAAAGTTTTGACCTCTTCAATCCCACTTTTACCAATTTTTGCATCAAGATCTAAAAACTCTGAATCATTGGGATGCCTTTTAACTAAAGTTGACTCATCTCCAATACCATCATTATCAAGATTCATATTGCAAAAACAAAGATTTAAGAGGGCACACATCAATCACTTTTAGATCTTCATCCTTATTATCGTCTAGTTCTTCCGGTTTCGTGGCCATCTTATTAACTAAAGTGGCCCGCTTACCTGAAATTTGGGCTATTAAGTTTTCAAGATGAGCGAACGGAGATTTCAAACCATAAAATTCATTAGACATGTCATCGAGCTCTTTATTCATGTACCCCATAATTTTTTTCATTCTTTAAGCTCGTTTCTGAAGAAATTATTATGCTCAAACTACAAGGACATAAAACTTCTAACGTTGTTTTCAATTTCTTCCAACCTTCTAAGATGAGTATCAGCACTTTTTGGTAAAGCCATCGCGGCAAACAATCCAACACACCAGCACACAAGAAGGGAGCGAAAAAGAGGTGAACGGAAAAAGAGGGCGAATGAAATGGCAAGGGTGAAGTGGGGGAGAGGAAAACGAGAGGCAAATGGCAAATAATGTAATGCGAGGGATAAGTGTTTGTGATGGGTACTTGGTATGTCTTGACTTGTGCGTAGATCTCCCTAGCAACGGCGCCAGTAATGGCTTGTTGACAGGAGATCAAATATTGACTTGACTTGGTGCAACCTCCCCGGCAACGGCGCCAGAAATCCTTCTTGCTACCTCTTGAGCACTGCGTTGGTTTTCCCTTGAAGTGGAAAGGGTGATGCAGCAAAGTAGCGTAAGTATTTCCCTCAGTTTGTGAGAACCAAGGTATCAATCCAGTAGGAGACTACACGCAAGTCACCTCACACCTACACAAACAAATAAGAACCTTGCAACCAACACGATAAAGTGGTTGTCAATCCCTTCACGGCCACTTGCAAAAGTGAGATCTGATAGAGATAATAAGATAAATATTTTTGGTATTTTTATGATATATATTGAAAGTAAAAATTGCAAGGTAAAATAGATTCGAAACTTATATGTTGGAAAATAGACCCGGGGCCATAAGTTTCACTAGTGGCTTCTCTCAAGATAGCATAAGTATTACGGTGGGTAAACAAATTACTGTCAAGCAATTGATAGAAAAGTGCATAATTATGAGAATATCTAGGCATAATTTGAGTCAAAAGCACTCTAATGTACTTCTCATATCTAATTTGGAAATGAAAAAACTAGAAAATATTTTTTTTATTAATCTTCAATCAAGGGGCGCCATGATTGTTTGAATGGATATAATGCTTCATCGGCGACTACATACCTCCTCAGCTTCTTTATACCAAGGTGCTCCATCATTCCTACAAAATGTTGAGTAAGTTATAAAAGTCAGTTCACATAAATAAATTGGCACAAAGCTATAGCGGCAGATAAAATCAATATATGAGAGCAACTTACTTGAGCATGTTGGCTTTTATGAGGAGTCTGGTAGACCTCTAAGAATTGTCAGAAATTGGCACAAAGTACAGGACATATGACGAAGTCATATCTGGCCACTTAGGTTACAAATCGATATTTGTTGCAAGTAAAAACTAAAAGAAAGTACTTGCATATGCCCTGAGTGACAAAATAGAACATAACTAGAAGGCATTAATGGTTATAGGCTAGAGAGCATCAATATATAATATGAATGATCATAATGGAATTCAAATGCAAACATCCGTGCTCTTATTAAAATCAGACAGGAGCACCGACCGCCGGGAGCAACTGCAAACACAAGATACAATAAAACAAGAAACCACTGTGGTGCCAAAAACATTTTTTGCCGAAGATAATTAAAGTGCACAAAGAGTATGTTGGAAATAATGATGGCGTGTGTTGTGTGTATCCGGGTTGTACAGAACAAATACCTAGTATACTAGGATTAAAACTTGTAACCAAGTAGGTAGCCTGTGGTTGTCCTAGCTGCTATATATACGCATGCATACCCTTTTGTAAACATTGAACAACAACGAGAAATAAAAGAAAAGAATCAGGCCCAATACAAGGCAATACGCCCAGTTTTTTGTCTATACGTGTGTATTAGTACGTTTCCAGCCGTGAGGACCGATCAACGCAAAGATCAATTAGGTGCTGTGTACGTGTGTGTTGCTTCAGGCTTGAATGAATTATCTAGATACTAGCTTTGGTACTGCGTGTTGCTTCGGCCAGTTTGGGACAGGAATCAAATTGCTTGTTCTCTTTTACAAAATCCTCACATATGAACAATCAATTTCCATGTACAAATAAAATAATCTATTGACTAATTATTATACAGGCTAAATCATACCTCACGCATTGGCATGATTGCTGCAGAAGACAAATACCATCTTCTCTGAACTTAAAGTTCAGAATGAACTTAATACATTTTTCGAGACCAGCGAAAACTGTGATCTCAAACGGATTTTTCTGACCGTAGTATTCAAACCTGTAGAAATAAAAGAAACCAAATCAACACTATACTTATTGGAACTGATTCAAGAACAACTAGACCTATGCAAAATCATCTTCTCTGTACAAAACAACTTAAGCAATTAGTATCTTCCTAAAATACCTTAATTGGAGAAAGGTCATCTAAGAAAAACATGTCAGGAAGAGCTTGCTCGACCACTCCGCTAATTCTCTTCTTTCACAAATAAATCTGCATCAAGGAATAAGAGAATCTTCATGGTCAGGTGTTCCTTGGTGTTGTGGCGACGCATGCGCCTCCAACTTCTCCCCGCTCAGATCCTACTCCCACGAGAAGAACAATCGGTCCCTGCCCCCGCCGCCTCTCTATCCTCCTCACCCAAACAATGCGTGGAAGGCCAGTCTAGGGTTAGCCCGTACCTCTCCTGCTCGGCTTCCTCCCGATGGCCGTGGATGTGGAGGACATGGATGTGTTATATCTTGGGAGATGGGTAGACGAGGGTCATAACTAAAGGCGGAGGCTATGCTCGTGGCGGTGGATCGGGTGGAAGAGGAAACGAGAGAGAAGCGGCTAGCAATGTGGGAGATGAAACGAGGGAGAGGGGGTCAGATTACGAAGGTGAGGGATATTAAAGGAGGAGGAGATTGGGTCAACGACGACAACACCCATGGGCTTAAAAAAGAGTAATTCGGTATTTGTTACATGTAGTTTTTTCTGAGGGTGTTGTTACACGATAGTTGGTAGCTTTAGCCTGATCTCCACCATGCGAGGTTCGCTTAGTTTTCTAACGACCAAGAGTTTCTTTCTCTCGTCGTTAATGATAGTTTTTCTAGTAGTGATAATACGTGCCTTGCTGCCCCTGCTGTCACTGGAAAAGGAGACCGCAAGATTGAACCCAAAGCTAAACACTTCTCCCATTGCAAGAAAGATCAATCTAGTTAGGCCAAACCAAACTGATAATTCAAAGAGACTTGCAAAGATAACCAATCATACATAAAAGATTTCAGAGAAGAATCAAATATTGTTCATAGATAATCTTGATCATAAACCCACAATTCATCAGATCTCGACAAACACAACGCAAAAAGAATTACATCGAATAGATCTCTAAGAAGATCGAGGAGAACTTTGTATTGAGATCCAAACAGAGAGAAGAAGCCATCTAGCTAATAACTATGGACCCGAAGGTCTGTGGTAAACTACTCACACATCATTGGAGAGGCTATGGTGTTGATATAGAAGCCCTCCGTGATCGATTCCCCCTCTGGCGGAGCCCCGGAAAAGGCCCCAAGATGGGATATCTTGGGTAAAGAAGGTTGCGGCTGTGGAAATAAGGTTTCGTGGTGCTCCTGGATGTTTTCGGGGTATATGGGTATATATAGGAGGAAGAAGTACGTCGGTGGAGCTACGAGGTGCCCACAAGGGTGGGGGGCGCGCCTGCGCCCCTGGGCGCACCCCCTGCCTCGTGGCCTCCTCGCTTCTTTCTTGACGGCCACTCCAAGTCTCCTGGATCACGTTTGTTCCAAAAATAACTCTCCCGAAGGTTTCATTCCGTTTGGGTTCCCGCGAAACACTGAAATAGGAAAAAACCAGCAATTTGCACTGGGCCTTTGGTTGGTAGGTTAGTCTAAAAAATAATATAAAAAGGTATATTAAATCCCATTAAACAACCAAAAAAGATAATATAAATAGCATGGAACAATCAAAAATTATAGATATGTTGGAGACGTATCATCGCGCTCTAGTTGGTCGCTTCCCAGTCTTTTTCTACCCTTCACTTGTACTAAGCGGGAATACTGCTTGTGCATTCACTTCCATAAACCCGAAAAGTTATTCCATATGAGTCCACCATACCTTCCTATATGCGGTATCTACCTGCATTCCAAGTAAATTTGTATGTGCCAAACTCTAAACCTTCAAATGAAATTCTGCTTTCTATGCTCGAATAGCTCATGTTTCAACTAGGGTTGTCTATATCTTCCATGCTAGGTGGCTTTATTCTCACGAGGAGTGGACTCCGCTCCTTATCATGAGAAAATGGCTGGTAACCGGGTGCCCAGTCCCATGCTTAAATTAAAATAATTACAAACAAAACTCCCCCAGGATTGTTGTAGTTGGAGGCACCCATTGTTTCAGGACAAGCCATGGATTATGTTTGTTGGTGGTGGGGGATATAAACTTTACCATTCTGTTTGGTACGCCTATAGTGTGTGTATAGCATGGAAGATATCGAGATATCTCGGTTGTTATGTTGACAATGAAAGTATACCACTCAAAATATTATTTATCTCTATTTCAAAAATCAAGCTCTGGCACCTCTACAATCCCTGCTTCCCTCTGCGAAGGGCCTATCTATTTACTTTTATGTTGAGTCAACACCCTCTTATTAAAAAGCACCAGTTGGAGAGCACTGCTATCATTTTCATGCATTACTATTAGTTTACATTGAGTATGACTATGACTGGATCTCTTTTACCATGAATTACAATGTTTAGTCAGTCCTTGAGCTTCAGAGGTGCTCTGCATTTATGTTTTGCGGTCTCAGAAGGGGCTAGCAAGATACCATCTTGTTATATCATATTATGATTGTTTTGAGAAAGTGTTGTCATCCGAGATTTAATATTATTGCTCGCTAGTTGATTATGCTATTTATATGAGTAAACATGGGACCTAAATGTTATTGTTAATATGGTTAGTTCATAATCTTTGCTGAAAACTTGAATACTGGCTTTACATATTTACAACAACAAGATCAAACAGAGTTTGTAAAAGTTTTTCTTTATCACTTTCAGTTTGGAATTGCTTGAGGACAAGCAAAGGTTTAAGCTTGGGGGAGTTGATACGTCTCCATCATATCTACTTTTCCAAACACTTTTGACCTTGTTTTAGACTCTAACTTGCATGATTTGAATGGAACTAACCCGGACTGGCGCTGTTTTCAGCAGAATTGCCATGGTGTTATTTTTGGCAGAAATAAAAGTTCTCGGATGACCTGAAATTTCATGGAGAATATTTTTGGAATTTATAAAAAATACTGGAGAAAGAATCAACACCAGGGCCCACACCCTGTCCACAAGGGTGGGGGCGCCCCCAGTCTCGTGGGCCCCCTGAGGCTCCACCGACATCAACTCCAACATAATTATTCACGTTCGAGAGAAAAAATCAAAGAGAAGGATTCATCACGTTTTAAGATACGGAGCTGCCGCCAAGCCCTAATCTCTCTCGGAGAGCTGATCTGGAGTCTGTTCGGGGCTCCAGAGGGGAATCCGTCGCCATCGTCATCATCAACCTTCCTCCATCACCAATTTCATGATGCTCACCGCCGTGCGTGAGTAATTCCATCATAGGCTTGGTGGACGGTGATGGGTTGGATGAGATTTATCATGTAATCGAGTTAGTTTTGTTAGGGTTTGATCCCTAGTATCCATTATGTTCTGAGATTGATATTGCTAGCTATGACTTTGCTATGCTTAATGGCTGTCACTAGGGCCCGAGTGCCATGATTTCAGATCTGAAACTATAATTTTTTTCATGAATATATGTGTGTTCTTGATCCTATCTTGCAAGTCAATAGTCACCTACTATGTGTTATGGTCCGTTAACCCTGAATCACTAAGTCTTGTGACAGCTATAACCGGAGC
>NW_024118350.1:0-10259 GCF_003073215.2 Triticum urartu
AACTAACTCATTAGTCACATTGCTTGCAAGGCTTATAGTGATGTGCATTACCGAGAGGGCCCAGAGATACCTCTCCGACAATTGGAGTGACAAATCCTAATCTTGATCTATGCCAACTCAACAAGTACTGTCGGAGACACCTGTAGAGCACCTTTATAATTACCCAGTTATGTTCTGACGTTTGGTAGCACACAAAGTGTTCCTGCGGTATTTGGGAGTTGCATAATCTCATAGTCATAGGAACATGTATAGGTTATGAAGAAAGCAATAGCAATAAACTAAACAATCATAGTGCTAAGCTAACGGATGAGTCAAGTCAATCACATCATTCTCTAATGATGTGATTTCGTTCATCAAATGACAATTCATGTCTATGGCTAAGAAACTTAACCATCTTTGATTAACGAGCTAGTCGAGTAGAGGCATACTAGTGACACTCTGTTTGTCTATGTATTCACACATGTACTAAGTTTCCGGTTAATACAATTCTAGCATGAATAATAAACATTTATCATGATATAAGGAAATATAAATAACAACTTATTATTGCCTCTAGGGCATATTTCCTTCACCCCTCCCTCCTGTCACCGGAGCAGCGGCCGGAGAGAGAGGGGGCCAGCGCCCTCGCCGGTGGAGATCGGTGGAAAAAGATCGCCTCCCTAGTCGCCTCGCCCGTGGCGGCGGCTAGGGTAGGGAAGCGTGCAGATACGGTCACAACATGTGTATGCGGACGCATCTGTGTGTACGGCCCCATCTGTCAATGGGTGCATGATGGATTTTTTGCACAGAACACCTTTGTATTTTTTTGCGAAAAAGGATGCAACAAACTTTTGCACCTCATATTTTTCGAAAATGCTAAACCTACAAAGAGCCTACGTAAGTCTACGTAACATGCCAAACTAATCTAAACATCCCCTAATTTTCAGGGGGTGGGCCCCAGCCTCCTCTAACAACCAATCCTAATCTTCCACGATGGCTATTACGTAAATATGTAGCTTTCTTACGTAAGTCTAGCATTACTCCATACTTTTTATTTTTGTTTGTGGAAAAAACCGCTGAGCAAATTATAACACAAAATGACGGCAGGGACTTCTCGAACCCGCGACCAACACCTTACAAAGGAGCGAACACAACCACAACACTATTCAAACTAGTAGAATGCCCGTGCCTTGCCACGGGCTTTTGAAATATTTTGCTGATTTATACAAATCTAATACATGTTAAATTTCACGTGTAGAAATAGATAGCGCGGGCACAACCGGGTAACAATTGAAGTTCACTTCACTTGCAATGTAAATTGATAATAAAAGTCAATTTGACGATGTATACATATAGAGTGATTGTCTAACTAAAAATTTGTTACAAATTAAGATCTACTTGATGAACTTAAAAAATTCTCGCAAAATATCAGGAAGGTTGCCTGATGCAGTGGCCACACACGGGCAACTTGAGGGCTCATGGCGCAGACTGACCTGGACCCCAGAGGCCACGGCCTTGGATCTGTCAGGAGCAGGTCACGAATTGCTGCTGAGGACAGCCTGGCGGGGGAGAGGCAAGGCCATTCGTGCTGCCCGCAACGCGACCGCACCCTACCTCGGGGTTCCGTGACGGCAGTGGCGGTGGCGGTGTCGTCCCATAACCACGCCCCCTTGAGTCCTTCGCTGACATGTGGTTCAGCGATGGCACCGGCGATGGAGGCCTCTAAGGTTGAATGCCGGAGGCTAGGAACCATGGTTCCGCGTTGGCGAAGGCGGTGGCGTCATCCCACAGCCACGACCTAGGATAGGATCGAGAGAGGAGTTGGATCCGCGACGCCCAAGCCGGACCACCACCTCAGCGACGCGGCCGCCCCTCTCCCATCCTCAGTGCCCGCAACACGATTTGGCGGCTAGTGTTAGCCGCAGGGGCGCACGCAGGGGGAACGGCGAGGAGGTACTGGGGATCAATGGGGGAGACAGGGGGTGGAGCCGCGCTGGTGGCGGCCAACGCGAGAGGCGGATGGCGTCGGCCAGAACCAGAGCCGGGGGCGGGGCGGCGGTGGCGGCAGCTACTCTCGGATCTCGGAGGCGGCGAAGGGCTCCGTGTCTGGGGCGTCCTTGATGATCGAGAGGAGCGGGTTTTCTGCGGGTGGGGTTTTTTGGTGCATTTGCACGGGGGAAGCGAAGACGAAAAAAACAGCGAAACAAAACAGACGAAAGTGGTGGGAGGAAAATAAACCGTGAATACTATTCACCAACTCAGACATTAGGAGTAGAGATTCTTCTGTCCAACTAGGATAATAGTATGAATTGAACCAAGCTGTCTGCAGAGCTCAAACGGGCTGCAGATACTTCAGCCCATTTTGCACACACTATTTTATTTAAGATAATTGTAAAATGTATGTAATAAAGTTATGCTAAAATATTTGTGTGTTAAAAATATACATGCAAACGATGATTAGTAAATAAGACATTTAAATATACATATAAAAATGTTAGTTAATACAGACGTTTAAAATGTTTCTTAAATATATATGTTTAACGTATCCAATATATTAAATTTTTTAATTAATACTGATATATAATTTTGATGAATTATATTCAAAAAGACTATATAATTTATAAAATGTGTGTATAATTATTGAAATGTTTGTATTATTAAAATACTATTTTTGAATTGTAATTTGCCTAGTTATTGTATTATTTTAATTATATAAACTTTTCGAAATTCATAAATATGTTTGAAAAATATACATGAATGTTTTTAATTAAGTATTTCGTTTGTATTTACAATATTTATTTTTGTTACTGACATCATAATTGACGTAATATCCAACTTTTTAAAACAAAGGTGCAAAATGAGTTGGACTGACCATAGCCCATCTAAGCTGATGGGAACATGTGTTTTAGGAAAAGTGATATAATCCCCTAAAAAAGGAAAAGTTTATATAAAAGGTAGTTATATATCCATTAGAAGCATCGGTTTTGAGTTGGTGCGGTGGTTCACCAGGTGAGCGCTCAAGATTCGCCACACCTCCATGTATGTGTCCACCCTTGACTATCTCGTGGATGACGTGAAGGGGCTGCAGTACGGTGCATTCCTATTCGCCTCATCTGTACTTCTCTATCATATATGCCCCCACAGTTTTCTCTAACATGCTTGCGATTCTGTGTTCCGACTAGAACTTTTTTCAAGTGATGCGCACCACTTAAATTATTTCATTCGCAGTACTGGGACAATCGTCGAAGCACAGTATAAACATCTTTGCCCCCAAAGAATAGTAATGTAGACCCCTGGGCAGCATCGGCTGTACATCAAAATCTGGTGGCTGTCTCCTGATGAGTAGGAGTATATAGCAAAAAACTACCACATTACCGGTAATTGCCTTTGGCTCTATCGCTATAAAAAAACTACCGCTTTTTTTAATTTTTCAAAATACTATCACAAAATTGTTTGGTTGTTCCAAAATCCCCAAATGACCATGTGATTTAAAATTGATCCAGTTTATGGCATGTCAGGCCCGCTCCTAAATAAACCGTTGGACGCTGCTACACAGCGCCCGCGCGCTACGCGGAACGACCTCGCGGCCGGCAATTTTGGAAAGTTCTACCCCGTCGATCCCCTCATGCGCCAAAAAAGGAAGTTGCCATCCCCTCATGTGCCCACGTCTCCCCGCAGAAAGAAACGAAAAAAGAAACATCTCCCCTCCCTTACGTGATCTCCCCACCCACCCCCTGTCCTAGCAGCGGGGGCTCCTCCTCCCACAGCAAAAACACAGTAGAAAAAAGATCATGGGAAAAATCGTGAAGAACACAACCTTCTCTGCAACTCTTTGTGCTGATCAGTCAACAATCTTTCTCTGCAACTCTTTGTGCTGATCAGGCAACAATCTGAAGAAAATGTGGGCAAAAAATTTGCCAGAACTGGGCAAATTGCCAGAAAGGTAACAGGGTCGTTGGAATTGTTTTGACCATGAGATACTTTTTAGTTCTACTATAGCTAGTTGAACTCCTCAGATGTACCTACCCCCCATTGCTATACTACTTGCAGATTTGCCTCCATGTAGCCAAAAAATGTTGCAAGCCTGACTTGAATCTTTGCCCCAAATCTGATCTCCCTGTTCTTGCCTCCTGTACAACCATGATGCTAGATAAAGTTGCTGGCTCTTGAATTGTTTCTTGACTATTGTCTTGCACCTTTCTTCTGCAAAAAAAAGAAAGTAATTAAATGTGTAGAATCTTGCCTGATGGTTGTATGAAAAAATGTTAATAATCTGTGTATGATAAAACTGGGCAATAAGCTATTGTAGTTGCTTACAAAATGTACAGTTTCTTACAAACTGGGCAATAATCAATAGGGTCAACAGTAAGAACAAAAAGTCCAGTTTCCTAGAAAATCAAAAAAGAGATGAGCTAAAAAAGTTAAAAGTATAATTGCTTAGAAAAACACAAAAGAGACCCAGGTATGTGAACCTAACAGTGATTCTGAAAAAATGTCCCCTGCTCGTTGAGTTCGCTTGCATAATAGAAAAAGAAGAGGAAAAATACTACTGTCTCGTTCACATTATGACGCTTATGTATTAATTTCTTTCCCCATTTCATCTTCTAAAAATGTGCAGATGGCCAGCCATGATCTCAATGAGCTCCCTCGTGTTAGGTGATTTGGGTTGGGTGCTTCGTTGGTTTTGTGCGACTTGGTTCGTCGGGGTCGGCGACCTAGGTCACCAGGGTAGAGGGGGTAGGCGAGTTTGTCCATTGTGTTAGGCGATTCGGGTTGGGTCCTTCATTGGTTTTGTGCGACTTGGTTCGTCGGGGTCGGCGACCTAGGTCACCAGGGGAGGGGGGGTAGGCGAGTTTGTCCCTCATGTTAGGCGATTCAGGTTGGGTGCTTCATTGGTTTTTTGCGACTTGGTTCATCCGGGTCAGCGACCTAGGTCACCAGTGGAGAGGGGGGTAGGAGAGTTTGTCCCTCGTGTTAGGCGATTCGGGTTGGGTGCTTCGTTGGTTTTTGGGGACTTGGTTCGGCTGGTGTGGGGGCCTAGGTCACCAGGGGAGAGGGGGTTGGCGAGTTTGTCCCTCGTGTTACGCGATTCAGGTTGGGTGCTTCGTTGGTTTTGTGTGACTTGGTTCGTCTGGTGAGGCAACCTAGGTCACCAGGGGAGAGTGGGGTAGGCGAGTTTGTCCATCGTGTTAGGCGATTCGGGTTGGGTGCTTCGTTGGTTTTGTGCGACTTGTTTCGTCTGGTGAGGCTACCTAAGTCACCAGGGGAGAGGGGAGTAGGCGAGTTTGTCCCTCGTGTTAGGCGACTCGGGTTGGGTGCTTCGGTGGTTATGGGCAACTTGGTTCGTCGGGGTCGGCGACCTAGGTCACCAAGGGAGAGGGGGAGGCGAGTTTGTCCCTCGTGTTAGGCGATTCAGGTTGGGTGCTTCGTTGGTTTTGGGCGACTAGGTTCGTCTGATGAGGCGACCTAGGTCATCAGGGGAGAGGGGGAGGCAAGTTTGTCCGTCGTGTTAGGCGACTCGGGTTGGGTGCTTCGGTGGTTTTGGGCGACTTGGTTCGTTTGGTGAGGCGACCTAGGTCACCAGGGAAGAGGGGGAAGGAGTTTGTCCCTCGTGTTAGGCAATTCGGCTTGGGTACTTCAGTGCTTTTGGACGATTTGGATCGTCGGGGTCTGCGACCTAGGTCATCAGGGGAGATGGGGGTATGCGAGTTTGTCCCTCATGTTAGGCGATTCAGGTTGGGTGCTTCGGTGGTTTTGGGCGACTTGGTTCGTCGGGGTCGACGACTTAGGTCACCAGGGGAGAGGGGGTAGGCGAGTTTGTCCCTCGTGATAGGCGATTCGAGTTGGGTGGTTCCGTGGTTTTGGGGGACTTGGTTCGTCGGGGTCGACGACCTAGGTCACCAAGGGAGAGGGGAGTAGGCGAGTTTGTCCCCCGTGTTAGGTGATTCGGGTTGGGTGGTTCGATGGTTTTGGGCGACTTGTTCGTCGAGGTCAGCGACCTAGGTCACCAGGGGAGAGGGGGGTAGGAGAGTTTGTCCCTCGTGTTAGGAGATTCGGGTTGGCCTCGTGTTAGGCGATTCGGGTTGGGTGCTTCGTTGGTTTTGTGCGACTTGGTTCGTCTGGTGAGGCGACCTAGGTCACCAGGGGAGAGGGGGGTAGGCGAGTTTGTCCCTCGTGTTACGCGATTCGGGTTGGGTGCTTCGTTGGTTTTGTGTGACTTGGTTCGTCTGGTGAGGCAACCTAGGTCACCAGGGAGAGTGGGGTAGGCGAGTTTGTCCCTCATGTTAGGCGATTCGGGTTGGGTGCTTCGTTGGTTTTGTGTGACTTGGTTCGTCTGGTGAGGCAACCTAGGTCACCAGGGGAGGGGGGGGTAGGCGAGTTTGTCCCTCATGCTAGGCGACTCGGGTTGGGTGCTTCGGTGGTTATGGGCAACTTGGTTCGTCGGGGACGGCGACCTAGGTCACCAGGGGAGAGGGAGGGAGGCGAGTTTGTCCCTCGTGTTAGGCGATTCAGGTTGGGTGCTTCGTTGGTTTTGGGCAACTAGGTTCGTTTGATGAGGCGACCTAGGTCACCAGGGGAGAGGGGGAGGCAAGTTTGTCCGTCGTGTTAGGCGACTCGGGTTGGGTGCTTCGGTGGTTTTGGGCGACTTGGTTCGTTTGGTGAGGCGACCTAGGTCACCAGGGAAGAGGGGGAGGGAGTTTGTCCCTCGTGTTAGGCAATTCGACTTGGGTACTTGAGTGCTTTTGGACGACTTGGTTCATCGGGGTCTGCGACCTAGGTCATCAGGGGAGATGGGGGTAGGCGAGTTTGTTCCTCATGTTAGGTGATTCAGGTTGGGTGCTTCGGTGGTTTTGGGCGACTTGGTTCGTCGGGGTCGATGACTTAGATCACCAGGGGAGAGGGGGGTAGGCGAGTTTGCCCCTCGTGTTAGGAGATTCGAGTTGGGTGGTTCCATGGTTTTGGGGGACTTGGTTCGTCGGGGTCGACGACTTAGGTCACCAGGGGAGAGGGGGGTAGGCGAGTTTGTCCCTCGTGTTAGGCGATTTGAGTTGGGTGGTTCCATGGTTTTGGGGGACTTGGTTCGTCGGGGTCGACGACCTAGGTCACCAAGGGAGAGGGGGGTAGGCGAGTTTGTCCCCCGTGTTAGGTGATTCGGGTTGGGTGGTTCGATGGTTTTGGGCGACTTGGTTCGTTGAGGTCAGCGACCTAGGTCACCAGGGGAGGGGGTACGCTAATTTGTCCACCGTTTATTCCTTGTGATAGGTGATTCGGGTTGGGTTCTTCGATGGCTAGAAAGTATATTTTGGGCACTTTGGTTGCTGTGGGTGCGGCGACCTATCACAACGAAAAACGTGTGACAGTTTCCAATTTTTTGACGACATGGTGGATATTGGTGGATATGTGAGTTTCCAATTTCTCGGCTTCCTCATAACCAACAAAAATACCATTCCCCTTTTCCTCGTGTATATTGGCTTCATCTGGTTGGCAGTGTGAATAAAGCAGCAGAGGAAAAACAACAACAACAAATGAAGTAAGAAAATTATGCTGGTATGATCAAGATGTAAATTAGGCTGGTATGATCAAAGATGTTGCTGTCTACTAAAAACTACTTGAAAAAAAGGAAGAAAAGCTCACGGGAAGCTTGCCGTATCCACCCTCTGGTTTTTTGTCAGCTTTTGTGACTTTCCCTATGCGTTTGTTGTCCCATGCCTTTGCCCAGACTGAACCTGCTTATTTCTTGGTCGCCTACGGACTTGTAAACCCACATCTTTGTTCCTGGCCGCCGCGTCGGTTCTTGCTGCACCCTGATTGAAGAAACGGGAAATAAAAATGAAAACGATGGTTCTCAGTGATTCTCTGCCTAAGTCGTGGCAATGTTGTGGGAACACGTGAGAGACAGAAAAAGGAAAAAAGTGAGTCGACTGTACCTCGCCATTCTGTTGATATGGGTAGTCATCCATCTTAAAAACTGCCACTCCAGGGATACTGAAAAAGATGCCCTTCCCCCTAGTTTTTCAATTTTGGTTTTTTCCTGCATTTGAAAAAAAATATGAGTTAGAAAACAGGTGTGGTAAAACCCCTTTGCTCGATTGTTGGAGGCAAACCTTGCCTACATAAAAGCAAACCTTGCCCACGTTAAAGCATCATGAATTCACTAATTCTCATCATTGTCGGTTTCATCGAAAAAAGCATCGTGTATGTATTCAATTTAGCATAGCAAAAGAAAATACGTGTGTTTTGCTAGTTATCAGTCCTATCCGTTATTAAGCATCAGCATCGACTACACACATGATGCGTGTTAGTACCGTCAAAAAAGGCATACAAAACATCATACGAAATTAAAAGAGAGAACCAATTGACATAATATTTCCGACATATGCATCAGTCGTGATCTTGAGCAAAAAAGGTAAAAAAAAAAAATGCAGCCTCTCAAGCGTTGCTTAGGCACAAATAAGAAATAGATATTTCATACCTACAAAATCACTATCCACAAGCTCCTCATCTTTTACTACTTTGCTAGTGCATGAACTATATAACAGCTTTCTCAGTATGGGTGAATGTCAGAAAAATAGCTAGCTTAAAAAGAGGCTAAGATAAAGAATCCGTGCATTTATCCACTTAACATGCTTGTGCAGACATGTGTGAATTCATCACCGTAAGCTGGAAAATGCAGAATGAAGCTGGCAAAAAATGGGGAATGCGGACAAGGTGAAATGCAGATAGAATTCAGCTTTAAACTCCTGATATTGTATCTAGAATGCATTCTAACCGGAGGGAAACCTGGCTGTGCTTAATTGATACATCCAGTTCATCGAACTAAAGTCGTCCCAGTTTTACTAGCTTAATTGATACATCCAGTTCATCCCAGGGATGCAAACGTGGCCAAGTCGTCCCAGTTTTACAAAAAACGAACTAACTGAAAAATCTATCCTATGACCAGGACTAAGTCAGAAACGTGCTTTAGTTCAGTTTATTACATATAAGCATAAACTGAAACTAACATGACATGTTCAGGTCTGTCAGGTTTAACACAAAAAAAGCGCCTTTTGTCCCCGGCGCCGTCCGGCAGCAGGAAGTACGGCTGCGTGCTTCTGAGTAGCCGACATTCGGCGAGCTATCTTCTGTCTCATTTGCCTAAAACAAAAAACACAGGAATCCCTATTCTCTGAACTGATTATTGCCTGCCTACCCTCTATCTGATAACCTACAGAAGCCCACATCATTCCAAAACTGCTTATTGGTCCTACTCTTCTATCTGAATTGCCTGCAAAAACACACAGTATTGCCTATTCTCTATTTATGATTTGCCTGCAAAAACACAACGCTTATTTGCCTACTTATCTATGTCTATTTGCCTACAAAAAAACATCCTCACAACTGTTGTGCCTACGTACTGGAAGAGGAAAACAAATGATGCAGCATCCCAAATGGCATGAAAAAAAATCTCCGGAGCGCCTCCCCCTCCCCCCTACCCCCGACCCTATCTCGTGGACATATCTCCCCATTTGATTCGCTCCTGCGGTTGTTGATGACGACGAGGGCGTCGGCGACGAAACCCCAGCAAGCAGAGATATGCGGACGAGGGGATCGTATGTTAAACTGACCTCGAGGCGTCGAATCAGCAGGATCTCGCGTCTCCGGGTCGTCCCCCGCTTCGCGCAGAGCTTCGTGTCGCTTCCTTCTTCTCCTTCCCCATCGCCACTTCCTTCTCCTCCTTCTCCGGCACGCGCGCGCCGCCCTCACCCGTCGGATGCTGGGCGGGATCCTTCGCTGGGCGCGTCACCTTTCTCCGTCAATTGACTCGTCGCCGGCTAGCTCGCCGCGAAGCCGTAGGGATTTCGTGGGGGATTGGGGTTTCGCTCGTCGCCGGCGTAGTGAGGAGTGGAGTGGGAACGGGGAATGGGAGGATGGAGGAAAAAAATCCCAATCACCGTCGCGTGCGATCCGCCCCTGGTCGGTCCACCACCCCACGTGTCTATGCGGACGCGCGAGATGGACAGCTGTGGTGCGGCCATTCCAGCGTGGTTGATAGCGCGCGCGCATCACACAACGATTAGGTAAACGGTTTGTTGACTGTTTGTTTGACCGTTAAATGACACGTGGGTCTCATATGTCAGCTCTCTCTTCCTTCCCATTCTCTTTCTTCTCTCCCTGACCTTCCCTTAGAGCATCTCCAGCCGTTGGCCCCGTAGGGGACGCCTAAAATCGCCGCCTGGAGATGAGCCGGCGCAAAAAATGGGCCTCGGAGCGGGTTGGTCCCCAGCCGCCCGCCCCACGGC
>NW_024118351.1:0-10611 GCF_003073215.2 Triticum urartu
GGGCGTGACTCCGGCGGCCAGCAGCCTGGGCGACGCCAGATGCGACCAGATGCTGCTTGCCGCCGGCCATGACCGCCGCAGCCACGACCAAGCAACATCGGCAGACCAGCACATCGGCTCCGGTGACGAGCTCGCCGGTGAGGACCCGATTGCTTTTTGTATTCTTTATAGGGACCCGATTACTTTTTTTAAATGTAATAGAGACCTGATTGTTTCTTTAAAAATATTTGGGGCCCACCTATTATAACCTATCAACGATCAATCTAACGTTTAAACTTAACGGTCAACTTGACAACATCGGCAGACCAGCACATCGGCTCCGGTGACGAGCTCGCCGGTGAGGACCCGATTGCTTTTTGTATTCTTTATAGGGACCCGATTACTTTTTTTAAATGTAATAGAGACCTGATTGTTTCTTTAAAAATATTTGGGGCCCACCTATTATAACCTATCAACGATCAATCTAACGTTTAAACTTAACGGTCAACTTGACGAATGAGCCTGAGCTATCATAATCTAGCTTAAAACTTAACTGCTCAATCATTAGGTTTTTTTTTGGAACAACCAACCAATTTTGTGATAGTTTTTTAAAAAATTTAAAAAAATGGTAGTTTTTTGTGACGATAGCCCGTAATGTGGTAGTTTTTCACTATATACTCGTCTCCTGGTCCATCATACTTTAGTTTTAGTGTTCCTCAACTTGTTACAGTAAACACAACAGAAACAATGGTGACTGTGATCCCAAGAACAAATGCAAACGATCCTTCCAGGCTGTATGTATTCAGTCCTGAAATAGGTGACCAAACAAAAGTACATGAGGGCCTAGTCTGCCTAAGACTAGTCACAATGGGTAGTAATATAGAGTAGTAACATGCCCATGTTACTACCTCTATAGTAGTGGGGAGTAACATATGTGTAGTAACATGCAACACTTCATTTATTAGCTATAGACTCATCTTGTCTTGATATGTGTGATGTTATTCATACTAGTAGTAACTAGCTATGTTACCACATGCTTCTTTTTCTTCATTTATTGCTTGCCACATCATCTATTTTATCTAAATATGTATGATGTTACTATCTATATTACTTTCATTGTGGGTAGTCTAAAAACATTATTCCACGAGAAATAATACATGAGGAGCAGCTTTAAAATTCAGTCAGAAATGGTTGATATCTCTAAACTTCCATCGGAGAGGCTAAGTTAGTAATGGATATGCCAACATGTGTTGGACATGGCATTCTTAAGAAATACCATGTTAAATCAAGGTTTATATATGTACTGTATTCCTCTAGTGTTGATGAAGTATAAATATCCATACTGTAATATCAATTAGGAATAAAACACGGCGTGATGTAGCACCTTGATGATGATTTATGTAAGCATACTTAATTTATTTGTATAATTTATTGCTTTGTAATGCTTTTACAAAACAGGATGTCCCCAGGCTCTAAATTCGTGTAGAGCAGGAATTTTTTGAGAGCCACGGATCCCTTTAAGAATAATTTTAAGAGCTTGACCAAACCTTTTGATCTGCCAACTGTTTTTTGTTGCACCACCATGGCATCCTGTCCTTTTAGCAGAAGATTTTTTTTCCAGAAAGTAGTTTGAAATCTCCAGCCTTTGCATCATTGTGATGCACACCTCCGTCTTTATTAAAGTTGTTGCAAGCCAATAACGACCAAGGCATAAACAAATAGAGAACATAACATAGACAACTATGCTAGAACCATTTTTTTAAACGAAGGAAAAAGTTTTGCCTCATTCATTAATTAAGAAGAAGAGATTTGCCCGGTTAAAACCATTAGAAAATATAAAATTAACACCTACAACTAAGTGGACTTCTTCCGCGGCAAGGTCTTCAAGAAGGGATACACATCCTCACACCACCATCATCATGTGCATCCAAAGACAGCCAGGACAAGGCTTTTCATCCTAGTTGCGAACAATAACCAGTGAAGGCCAGAAATCAGCGAGTTGACAATGTCTTCAACAAGGTAATGACACAAGTGTGTTGCTGCTAAGCCCGGCCAATATAAGACAGAACAAGAGTTTTCACCCTGGACGTCAAGTGATTCGCTAGTCACAATCATAATGACGAATGTCCCGATAACCCTGTCATAGAGAAGAAGGGGACATTTAAGAAATAAAATCATGATATTTAACCTACAGAGAATTCAACTAATACAATACCAACCAAATGGTATCATTGTTGCCTCGTCTTGGAGGCAATACCTCCCTTCGTTACCTAGCGTGCTCCATCATTTGTAACCGGTTTCACCCCTGAAAAAATATCTCCGCGAGCAAGGACCCTTCTTATTTGATGATAGGATCTTCCACGCTTTGAGATACCCATAGTTATGAAGAAATTTTGTGCAGAAATCTCTCGTGCTGATATAAATGTCTCTAACAACCACACCAAGTGTAGCTAATCATCCATATAAATGCGACCACCAATGAAGTGTGTTCGCTTCCTACTTTGTGTGTCTTCATAAGTCACTGAGTTTCAGCACCTTCCCTTCATACCAGCCTTTAGCAAAATCAATGCAAGAAAAAACTAAGGGAGACTAGCTTGAGAGTAGGAGACATCAGGACTTTAATGCTTAGCATGCCGCAATGATTTTGTACATCAGTGTGACAAATAAGTTGGCACTATCGACAACACTGAGATGGACAAAATCGATAACACCCTCTGAGTCACTCAAGGCAGGCGACATGGGCGTAGCCCAACCTCCCCACCCATGAGGTCCGTCACCTATACCTCTCACTTGCCTGCTGCTAGAGGTCACCGGCTGGCAAAGCTCGTGTGACTGATGGCACTGGCTGGAGTCCATCCCCTCCTTCATCTGGTGAAGCTCACGGTGGGGCCTGCCTCTCAGGTGTCTTGGTGAGGATTTGATCTATAGAGAATGTTTAGGCACAGAACTGTCCAGAGTTAGAGTGGCATCTGAAGGTGGTGGTGTTGGGGCCTCAAGGCGAGCAGGCCCGCACGAAGCAAAGAATCTCTGGGTCGTTGTACCCGGACACACTACACCGAGGTCAAGCACCCTAGGTGTTTTCTCATAGGCATTTCAAATGAAATGCCTTAGATTGTCTCTCTTTAAGGCGTTCTACAAAAACACCTTCAAAAAGTCCCTAGCTTTCAAGGCAAGAAACCATATTCGATCAAAATCATTCTTAAAAATCGCCGCCATATATGATAGCATCTGAGGCATTTTGCAGAACGCCAGTTCAGATTTTGTAGGCGTTTTGTGGAAATGCCATAATATATCAAGCATATGAGGCTTTTTGAAAAACGCCAATGTGACATTGGAGGCGTTCTAGACTGGAAATGCCTCTCCTTCTAGGTTATATTTTGAGAGAAGGCTTGTTATGTGCAATATTTAAGTATTTAAATCTTTCTCCTCCTGGAACCGGCCTGGGAGACGTATTTTTGTTTTCTAGATAGATATATTTTTCATGACCTGTTTATTTAGTCCCATACTGCTTACCCAACTGAAAGTAACCTCTTTAAAAGGGGAGCACTGTAACATCTAGCAAAAATTCTTGCAACGGCAGTAGAAAGACATCGTTTGTGAGTTTAAGGAAAGAGTTGCCTCGGGATAGAGTAATCCTAATAATAAAAAGTAATGGTCTACTATAGACGCCGAGAAACACCTTTCCCTTCGCGAATTTACCTAGGAGGTAGCCTGGAGCGCAGCATATTTTGCACATTTACTCATTTACTCAGTACTCTTATGATTTTCAGTTGTAGTGTTGCCAGTTCCATCTGCACATTATGATTACTTTGTCAAATCTTTGTGTATTAAATGAAAAGAGCCAATGTGAGTTTGTGCACATTAGGAATTTAGGATTTGACCCTGATCAAGCATGTTGCCATTCACAGTAACCTGTTTGATTAGAAGGCCATGTTCTGCCAGTTAAGCATTATTTTATCCATGATCTTAGGGATTTTTTGGATTGCATGACTTTGAAAACCTGGATATAAGAAAACCGTAGAATTGAAATCTAGTGTACCATGGAATACTGCATGATTCCGAAGCACAGGAATTGTCCCGTAAAAAAAACACGGGAATTCTTTGGATGGCGAACAGGAAACAAACACAAGAATTTTAGAGGATTGATGAAGGAAGAGAGATAGTGTAAGTGAACTGAACTTCTCAAAATAAAATGTACATGAGGTTTGAGCTCATATTGAGATTACTATGGAATGGGAGTCATAGTAAATGATTCCATATGAATTTGGTAACCTCCATCCTATAATTCAAAGCGCTTTCTCATAGGAAAATATCCTTAGGAGTTAGGATTCAATTCCTCTAAAATTCCTACAAAAATAACCAAATCCAAAGAGGTCCTTTAGAGATCCATATCTAATTGATTAATCATGATTGTGCAACTAAAATCTATATAAGCGAACACTTGTGTCTAATTAAGCATCGTTGTTTCTTGCCAATACTTAAGCTCACTACTGAACCGTATTTTGTTTGTAGTGCACATCATAAGATAACTAGCAACCTAAGCTATATAACTGTAGTGCCTTGCACTAACACTCTATACGGACTAGCACCAAAACTTGACAGGTGAAAATAAAAGTGGTCCTGGAGGAGCTGCTTGCTCAGCCACGTGGAATAATAAATAGCTTTCATTTAGTGAAATATTATAGCTTCAGAAAAAAAAACAGTGGACTGATGTGCATCTCCCTCCAGGGAACCCATGTTATAAAATGTGGATGGAGTAGCATAGAGCAACATGATACTAGTACCACCTATCGTTCTTTCATAGTGGACGGGAACAAGAGAGAAAGCATGGTATTTGGATGGGCTACAAAGAGCTACTCGTGGGACTGGGAGACATGGTGAGTTATTGGCATGCGACCAAGTATTGATGTTCTTCTTATTTGTCGTTGTTGTGATGAGCTAGTATAAGAGCATAAACATTGTGCCCCTATATAGCTTCTAGCATTCAAGGCAGCAGCTACTTGAGCAATAAAGATCTAGGTTGTGTCTGTATTTTTTTTCCAGAGTAGCTAAGCCTCAGAAGCACTAGTATTTTCAATTTGTCGAGATTCATAGGTCATGTAAATTACTTGGAGACACTAGACATCAGAGAAACGCTTATGAAGAAGCTACCAGGTAGTGCCAAGAGCCTAGTACGTCTGAAGCATTTGTTAGTTAGGCATAAGACACATCTTACTAGGACAGGGAGTGTGAAGTTCTTCGGAGGATCCTCTGGCCCAGAAATGAGACCTGGGGTTCTCATGAACATGGCATCCCTTCAATCAGTGTTCCAGTGGATAAGAAAGTTAAGAAATCTAAAGAAGTTGAATATTCTCTTCTGTGGGATAGAGGCAAACTGGAAACTTGTTTGGAATCATTAAGAAATTTGTTTGGCTCCGTGCGCTCGCTTGCCATGTAAATATTTGATGGAGATGGAAGCATCTCATAGGAGGAAATGCTATCTCTGGTGGTGTCACCTCCTCTCTTGGTCACCAGCTTTGGCCTGATGGGAAAGCTAGAGCGCTTTCCTCGGTGGGTAGCATCACTTAGAAACGTCTCGACGCTTCCCCTTAGCAACAAACGGGCTGCGCGCCGATGCCATAGACGTCCTTGGAGACCTGCCAAGTCTACTCTCCCTCAAGGTGTATCACAAATCATATGCCCTGCCTCATATTCCCGCGGGGTAAAATTTTTAAAAGTCAAGCTATTGGTTATTGACAACCTAGAGAGCATTGACAAGATGTGCTTCGAGGATGGTTTAGTGTTGTGTCTTGAGAGCCTTACATTTTCATCCCTACGGGAACCCGAGCACGGGATCTCTGGCCTTGAAAAACTTCTGAAGCTAAGTGAGATAGAGTTCTTTGGTAATATCATACTATTTGTGGTGAATAAAGTGTGGAATCCTCCATGAAGACACATCCAAAGCATCCATGAGTAATAGGTGACAAATGGAACATTGTGACCTAGTATTACTAGGAAGCAAATAAAGTGTGGTGTATCTTGCTAGGGCATTGAAAGGTTATGTTTTGGTACTCAATCAAGACTCTTCACTTCACAGGCTAATAATTCTGTAGGAGGTAGCCCGCAGTGCAGCATATTTTGAGCATGTACATATACTCTTCTGATTTGAAGCGAGTCGCAGTGTTTCCAGTTTCATCTGCACATTATGATTACTTTTCCAAATCTTTGTGTATTAATCGAACAAAACCAGTGTGAGTTTTTGTATATTGATTATCTAGTGTATGACGTGAAGTGGGCTGCAGTGCGGTGCACTCCTGTTCGTTTCATCTGTACTTCCTGACCATGCTTCCTACAGTTTTGTCTAACATGGTTGTGATTCTGTGTTTTGAGTTTTGACTAGGAACCATTTTTTAGTCATGCACACCACAATTTTAGCAATTTTGTCGATAGCTTAGATCGGCAGCGATCACGCGCCTTTACGACTTTACATTCACACTAACCTGTTTGACTACAACCCAAGCGGCAGAACAGCTACAGTGTGGACCAACCTCGATGGTGGGGCATCTTTCAGGATGTTGTTTTGTGGGCGTGAGGCGGGGGTGTTGTGGTTTGCACTCTGATGAAGCTGCTCTTTTGCCTCTGCTGTAGGTAGCTCTTTGAGGGTCCTCTGTTTCTTTGTGTGTGTGCGTGTTCTGTTTGATACTGGAGGGTGTGTATGCTCTGACTTTGTATGGGGTTCTTTCCCCCTTTTCTTCTATCTGTTTGATGGTTCAAAAAACCAGCAGCGAATCTAGAAAGGAAATGAAGGGTGGGATCAAAGTTTACGCCGAGAAAACTAAAATGCTCCCATCAAACAGATACTACTGGGAACATGTACTGTTTATTATCTCCAAATCCATTTGTCCAAATAAGCTCAAACTTTCCCAGATTACTACTGGGAACATGTACTATTTAACTGAATTTTTTCTGATTTTCTGAAAAATATCAATTTTTGAACAAAAACTTGAATCTGTTTAGCAAAAATAGCCCTTATCTCATAATCCCGTCCAAATATGCTCACACTTTCCCCAAATCCATAGATCAAATACAGTTCACACACCCAATAAACTAGTAGCATGATTGACAAAGTTTCGTACAGTTCACACACCCATAGATCAAGTACTAGAGAAGCAAAAGAAAAGACAAAAACAATGATATTGGTGTTGCGTGCAAAAGTGCTTTTTGCTCCCGAGCTCAAATGAGCTTGGTGAACAGTAAAATAAAAAATTGAAAAAATTCCAAAATTCTTTTGGGAGAAACATTGACAAAAGTTCTAAGAGCGTGCAAAAAATCGTCATGAAATCACATTCCTGTAAGGCGTGGCAAAACAAAACAAATTCAGTGCTCCAAAATGCTTTTGAAAGTAGGAGTACTAATTTTTTTCACACCTTATAGGAATGTGATTTCATGACAAAATTTTGCAAGCACTAAAAACTTTTGTCAATGTTTCTCCCAAAAAACATTTGGAATTTTTTGATTTTGTTTTGATTTTACTATTCATCCGAGCTCATTTGAGCTCGGGTGCAGAAACTCTGTGTCCGTGTTGCGTGTTGCTTCTTGGTTCATACTAGTAGTTGCAGAACACCTCCACACCAAAATCCAAGAGACAAACTACAAGTCATCTGTCAAATGAGAACAATTGTTAGTGATATAGTAAGGCATCCTCAAGTGACTATCAACACTAGTAGAAAACCAGAGACATACCTCTAAGAAATCACATTATACTCAGGAGGCAAATGTCCTTTTTGATCTTTCTTTTTCTGGAATCGTATCATAATTTGATCATCCGTATACATCTGAATGGTCCTTTTCTCACAATAGCAAATGATTAAATCATTGAGCCAATCATCTGATATCTTATTGCGCAAATCAGTTTTGATGATCTTCATTGCTGAAAATATCCGCTCGACCAATGAAGTTGCCACTGGAAGAATCAATGTCAACTTGATGAGGCGATATACCAATTGGAAAGTTCTATGTTTTGTTGTTTGAACCATCAACCGAGCAAGGATAGAAACATCTGGACATGCATTAAATTCCCCACTTCTCCTAATATTTTTAAGGAATGTTGGAAGCTCATATCTTAGCAACAACCGTTCAGCTTGTGTAAAATGCTCAGCATAAATTTTAGCAAGCCAAATAAGTTTGTCAATGTTAAAACTTTGAGAAGTTGTTTCCCAGATTAAGACAAGACATGCAATCCACTAACTCGGTGTTAGCTTCATTGAATCAGTGATTCATGTCAGTGAGAGTTGCATCAATAGCAATATTGAATATGCTAACCTTGAAATAATGATGTCGAGTCACCTTATTCTTGGAATGAACAGATTGCTCCATAGCTCCAACAAGACCATCCATATTTGGCACGTCAATGCCATGTTCCTCACAAAAGTTTTTTGCTTGGTCACATAATGACTCATACACATTGTCCCTCATATTTTGCAAAGCTTCTTTCACATCCAAGATCAAACGCAGGGCTTCAACAACATCTTGATTCTTCCTTTGCAAAGTTTGTGATAGCATATTTGTGATGTTCAACAAGTTAATTAAGAATAGCATGATGAACACAAATTGAAAACATTCCATTTGTACAATCAAACCTGAAGCTCCACCTTGAGAAGAGTGTTCCCGGGCACTGTCCACCAAAATTGCTAGCACATCCACCACTGCATTCCACATTGTGTAGATACGAAGCAAGGTTCTAAGATGTGAACCCCATGGAGTAGCTCCTGGTCTAGCAAGGTTAGTTTCTTGATTCAAACCAGTTTCAGATGATATCTTACCATTCTCCATCAATTCTATCAAGTTGTCATGATGCTTTGCAAGCAATGCATGTTTTCTTTTGCAAGATGAACCTACTTGAGTCACTATCAAGGGAAGATAGTTAAAAAAATCAACAATAACCGGACAACACTGTGGCAACCACCAATTGCAACTGATGAGCAAAACAATGAACAAAGAAAGCATATGGACACTCATCATGAATTAGCTTTTGCAAACCATTGAATTCTCCTCTCATATTGGAAGCCCCATCATAACCATGCCCATGTATCATATTAATAGGCAAGCCATGGTACTTTAACACATCAAGCAATGCTTCTTTAACACATGCAGATGTACAATTTGTGATGTGCTTAATAGCAAGAAATCTCTCCTGAAGCTCCCCGTGATCATCCAAAAATCTGCACATTTGATAAGCTAATTGAAAGAAGAGAAACGAACAACAATGTCAAATGAAAGACTATGCAAATTCGTATGCTTTACCTCAAAATTATTGCCATTTTCTCCTTTATTGAGCAATCTCTAGCCTCATCAACAAGTATCGAAAATTTCTTATCTCCAAGCTCATTCTTGATGACTTTGGTTAGCTCCATTGCACAACATGTAGCAAAATCCTTTTGAAAATCTGGACATATCATTAGTGCATTACCTTGCCCCTTATCAAATGCATCTTTCACATCTTTATTCTTGTCTCTTGTACCAATCCAAGAACTGCCTGAAATTGCCTTTATTGATGGAATTGGAGGACTCATCATGTCCACACAAAAAGCTTCCCCTTGAGCTATGAGATACCTTGCACAATCCAATGATGCAGTTAAGTGGATTTTATATTTTATTTCAGCCTCTTTATTGTAAACTCGGAGTTTGGTAGCCACATTGGCCCTTTGATTGTTGAAATCATCACTCAAGCCCCTAGCGATGTTGTGGTAACTAGATGTACCACCAACATGTTTCTGAAAATTTGCCAAAGTTGTTTTCCAACATTTGTATCCATCTACTGTAAATACATCATTGCCAAATCTAGTGGCCTATGATGGATTCTTGAAAAGAAAGCAAGGGAAACAAAAGGTAGCCTCCTTTTTTCCACTATATTCCAACCAATTGAACCTATCTAGACATTGCGGTTGAAAAGATCTCCAAATTTTGCCTTCCAATCCCACTTCAAATTTGTTCCTGCTAGCTTTGTTTCTTCCTTTCAACACATAAGCACTTCTCACTTCACTTCGAATTTCAGGGACATAATCTTCTATTGGTATTCGATCAGTCGGATCACCAAAAATCTGACTCGGATGGGATTCTAGTATATGATGCCTTAGTGGTTGGTTTGTGCACTCGTTAGTTAGGGGATTGGTACTCTCATTTGTGTGAGGGGTAGTGGTCTCGTCGGTTAGGGGATTGGTACTTTCATTTGTTGTAGGTGGGATAATGCTCTCATCGACATCATTTGAGGGATTAATGCTCTCATTTGTTGGAGTTGGTGAATTATGTTCTCAACTGGGGTTGGTTGAACAACAACATCAATTGGGGAGTATTGGGTTTAGGAACAACGGGGGATTGATACGTCTCCAACGTATCTATAATTTTTGATTGCTCCATGCTATATTATCTACTGATTTGGACTATATTGGGATTTATTTTCCACTTTTATATTATTTTTGGGACTAACCTATTAACCGGAGGCCCAGCCCAGAATTGCTGTTTTTAGTCTATTTCAGTATTTCGGAGAAACAGAATATCAAATGGAGTCCAAACGGAATAAAACCTTCAGGAACATGATTTTCTCACCGAACGTGATCCAAGAGACTTGGACCCTACTCCAAGGAGTCAAAGAGG
>NW_024118352.1:0-9175 GCF_003073215.2 Triticum urartu
GCCCGTAGGCGGCGCTGTAGAGGAGCAGAAAGTCATCCTCCCACACCGCGTCGTGGTGCCAATGCACCGCCCACGCCGCGTTCATCAACGCCCGGCGGTGGTCGAGTGAGACGCCAAGCCCATCGTTGTCGGCGTGCAGGTACGTGCCGAGCTGGCTGCTGCGCAGCCGCACGTGGTGGCCGTTATGGAACTGCTCCATCGGTCGCTTGGGCTCTGCGCGGTGGAGATGGAGAGAAGATTGGTTCTTGGTTTCTTGGCGCTCCGGCGACGAGGAGAAGATGGGAAGCCAAAGCTGTTCGGTTGGTTGAGACGGTTACCTTCGGGCGCCAAGGTGGAGTATCTCAAGGTGCCTGAGAAGCCGTCGCCTTTTGGCACCAGCTGGGTTTGCGGGCTTATGGGCCTAGAAAATCTGTCCATCGGTCCGTAGAAGCTACCAGCAGCACGCCTAATCATCAACTGGGAAAAAAGTTTTAGTAAAATCAGTGGCACAAGCTGTACCAGTTTTCTCTATGTCCTGTTTTAAATTATCAAGGGGTCTATGCGAACATCTTAACAAGCTCATTCGGCAATTTTGGTGGGGGAGTAAGGAAGTAAAAAGGAAGCCAGCTTGGGTGTCATGGAAGACTATGACTCAGCCAAAACACATGGGAGGCCTTGGTTTTCGTGATTTTGACCTCTTCAATCTAGCACTTTTGACAAGGCAATCATGGAGGATGCTACAGCAGCCGGATTCTTTGTGTGCTCGGATGTTGAAGGCGGTCTATTTTCCCCAAGGAACCATTCTAACAGCTGAATTGGGTAACCGGCCATCTTAAGTCTGGCAGGCTATCCTAGAGGGGCGTGAGGTTATGTGTCAAGGTTTAATCAGGCGAATCGGTAATGGGTCAACTACAAGGATTTGGACAGAGAATTGGATCCCAAGAAATGCTTCAATGCAGCCGTTTGCTTGTCTCTCGGCTGACCCTCCTACCATGGTGAGCGACCTAATAGATCACACAAATGCGACATGGAATAGAATGGTCCTTGATCAAGTCTTTATAGCAGCAGATACGACTGCTATTCTTAGCATACCGCTATGTACGCGGCCGATGGAGGACCAATGGGCATGGAATTATGAAAGGAACGGCACCTTCTCGGTTCGGTCAGCCTATCGCATGTTAGTTGATACGAAATGACGAAGGGAAAACTGGCTGGAGGGGAATGCAGGGTCCTCAGATTTTGAGACGGAATCAAAGGCATGGACGTCTCTGTGGTCAGCCCAGGTGCCGGGAAAGATACGGAACTTTTTATGGAGACTGGCCAAGCATTCTATTCCTACGGAAGACGTCCGCCACACAAGGAAGATGGCAGAGAGGGACTGCTGCCAATTATGTGGGATGCAAGACTCTTGGAGGCACTCCCTTTTAGAATGTTCAGTAGCACGATGTGTTTGGGCCTTGGTCGATAAGGATGTGGCAGAATATGTACAAGCTTCGACCTCTACTGACGCCAAACAATGGTTGTTCGCACTAATGGAAGAACTACCACATGCTACTATGATCAAATTGATAGTCACGTTGTGGGCAATCTGGGCAACAAGGCGTAAGGCTATACATGATGGAATTCTGCAGAGTCCGCATGCTACACATGCCTTTATAATCAGCTTCATAGCTGAGTTAAACTCACTGCAATCATCAGCGATGAATGTGCAGCAAGCAACGACACAGGAAATAACAAGGACGAGGGGTATACTTAGGTGGATCGCGCCCAGCCAAGGAGTAGCAAAAATACAAGTTGACGGAGGTTTTTCAAGAGATGGTTTGAATGGTGCAGCGGCTTCAGTTTGCCGGGATCATATGGGAAACTTTCTTGGCTCATCAGCAATGGTTTTCAGGGGTATTACAAACCCAACGACGCTAGAAGCGCTTGCATGCCGTGAAGCTTTGGCTCTTGCACTCGATTTATCTCTAACTAGAGTGGTCATTGCATGTGATTGCAAGTCAGTTGTGCAAGAGATCAAGACTGGTATGGAGGGACGATATAGTACAATAATTAAGGAGATCGTAGAACGATCCAAGGAATTCATGAGTTGCGAGATCATTTTTGAAGGATGTAGTTTAAATTTTGATGCACATAATTTAGCTAAATTTTCTTCTTCTTTACATGCGGGTCGCCATTTGTGGCTTGTTTCACCCCACGACCCTTTTGTCATCCCTGTAAACCGCACTCTGAGTTAATAAAAGGTTTGGTTTACCGCTCAAAAAAAAATCAACTTGCTGTCGGCGCTAAAAAAAAAATCCACATGCTGTCTCCAAGGGAAAAAATATCGTGTTTTTCTTTCTCGGGAAAATATCTTTTCTTCAAGGGATCTTATATTTTTTCCGGAAACGATCACATCTATTATAAAAATTCATTGAAAGTATAAAGTATACCAAACATAATAAATTACATCGAGATTCGAACACCACCGAACGACAACTACTGACGACAAAACGAACCATTTATGCACCGCTGTCACCGCTCCCCTGCTGGAGCCGGCTTGATCTTGTCGATAATAGCCGAAAAGTCTCTGGTGCACGTGTCTTCAACATCCTAGTGCTTCAGTTGTCGTCATTGAATCCTTGCATAGATCTCAAGCACCTGACACCAAATCTCACCACATGACGAGAAACCACATGTTACTAAGCTCCAGGGCCGTCTCCAGAAATTCGGGGCCCCGGGCAAAAACCAAAAAGAAGGGCCCAAAATTCTGAACAATTCCTATAATAGAAGAATTAATGTGCATAAAGCACAGTCTCATTTTATTGTATAATTTCAAGTCTGTTTTATTTTGTAGAGGTAAATACACCCATGGTCTTAGAACTTGCATTGGATGGTCACTTTGGTGCACGAACTTGCAAAATACGCGTTTGTGATCCCGGAACTTGCTAAACGGTGCAATATAGTCACTCCCTCCGTACGCAGCCGTATGTGGAGACGCCAGCGTGGCATGGGCCCGCTCTCAGCGACCATGGCCTTCCAGCGAGGCGTGTGTGCGGTCACTTTGCAGAAAACCTCGTGGGTTTCTTAATTTTTGCGCAGAAACCCCCTGGAGACGCGGGAACAGAGCGCTTTGCAAATAAGCGTATAGGTACCCCAAAATCGCTGGCAGCCCATTGTAACTCCCCACCGCTTCGTCTCCCTTCTCTGTCGATAGTTCCAGGGCGCTGGCGGAGGCGGAACTGCGGCACGGCGGCCGTCGTCGGAGGAGATGGAAGAACCCCCCCCGCCGACGGCCGGGCGAAGCAGCACCCACATACGGTGAGTGATCCCATGCATCTACCTCCTCTTTTATTTACCGATTTTGTCAGCCCGCCGCGGGTAGGATTTGTGTAGTAGGATCGGTGGGTTGTACCAGTTGATTGAGATGTTCAGACTTTGATTCAAGCGCATATTTGCCCTATGGATTAGTTGCGACCGGCCAGAACTCCTGCTTCTCCAATCTGACCTAGGGTGTTTAATTGGGGTTTTCAAGGAGGCGTCTTTTTGCTTCAGAAAAGTTGATGAAAGTAATCCAGAATTCATGTTAGGCACGCTATGTTGACAGATTTCGTCGTTGATGCAGTGTTTTAACTAAACGTATATGGAATTGGATGTGTGCTTTCTGTATAATTAGCATGTCTGAAAATACTGAATATTTGCTGCAATTTAATTGAACATGGCTGCACTGTTCATAACTGAATGTGAAAGTTATGTTTTTACTGAATGTGAGTGCGCTGTTCTGTACTAAATGTGAGTGCTTTGTTTTGTATTGAATGTGAGTGCTCTGTTCTGTACTGAATTTGATCATTCCAGTACGTAATTGAAGTTTAATTATTTGACAATGCAGGACAATTTGATGGCTTGTTCACTGTTGAGATCCATCACAATGGGTTTTTTTGTGGAACTGGAAGCAACATGACATACATGGATTATATGGCTGAGTGGTTTGACAATTGTCAGAGTGACACTTGGTCAATGCTGTGGATAAATGATTTTCTTGTGCAACTAGGATATGACAATGAAGTGTCCAAGACTGATGTGTATTGGTGTCAACCAGGAAAATCATTTGGTGAGGGCTTGAAGCTTATGACATGCGATGCAGACATTGTTCTTATGATTGTTGCAACAATTGAGCACAATAACCTGGTACTGGTTGTAGAACATGGTGACACACTTCAGTCAGTAACCACAGATGATGTGCTGATACATGGAGTGCCTAATTTGCCAAAGGTTATAAGTCCAACAAAACTAAGGCATGGTAAAGAAAACATCAGCTATTCAGAGAAACAACCCAATACAACAGAGAAGCTTTCAAGCCCAGTAAACAGGTTTATGCCATTTGGAGAAGGATCTAGTTCTCGTATTGCAGTTGAAGAAGAGGAGGAAGAGTTTGACATTAGTGACAATGGTGAAAGTAGTGGTTCAGAGGGAAATGGAGAGGATGTAGAGGCCGAGATAGATGAGGATTTCTATGAGAGTGATTATGAAATAGCAGCAGGTGATGATGATCTTTTTGATGCCAATGTGGACAAAGATGTTGATGATCACAGAGAGAAAGAAAATGTGCAGGACTTTGAAGGAGAACTTCCAGAAGATGCATTAGAGGATAGTCATTTGAACTTGTCAAAAGAAGAGAAAGAGAAGCTGAAGCACAAATTCAGCACTTTCAACCCAAGCACTGATCTTAATGCGCCTGTTTTCAAGCTTGGGATGGTCTTTGGAGATATGAAAGAGTTGAGGCATGCTCTCGTTGCATATAGTGTCAGAAATAGAGTGAAGGTGAACAAGCGTAGGAATACTTCAAAGTTGTTAGAGGCTGTATGCAAGCCAGGTTGTACTTGGTACTTGAAGGCAGGACATGATAACAGGTCAAGTAGCATTCAAATAAAAAAGTACACTGACAAGCATACATGCACCAACGCTTGGGACCTGATAGTTCTTACTACACCTTTTCTTACTCACAAGTTCAGGAATGAATTCAGAGACAATGAGAAAATGCCTCTGAGGAAATTTTCAGAGAAAGTTGAGCAAGAATTCAACTTGGTTGCAAAGAGGACCAAGTTGGGAAGGGCAAGAAGGGCAGCAGTCAAGCAGATTAGGGGAGAAGATGATGATCAGTACAAAACCCTATGGGACTATGGGCAGGAGCTTAGAAGAAGCAATCCAGGAAGTCAGTTCTTCTTGTGCACAAAGGAGGTGTTTGACAACAAGGCCAAGATGACAAAGGACCACTTCTCGACATTATATTGGTCTTATGATGCATGTAAGAGGGGGTTTCTTAAGGCTTGTAGGCCAATCATTTTCCTTGATGGGTGCCACATTAAAACAAGATATAAGGGGAATTTGCTGACAGCAGTAGGAATTGACCCAAATGATTGCATAATTCCTATTGCATTTGGCCTATGTGAAGTGGAGTCAACACACAGTTGGGAGTGGTTCTTAACTTCATTGAAGGATGATCTCAACATAAGCAACAGTACACCATATACACTTATGAGTGACAAGCAGAAGGTGGGCACACTTCCTTCCATTTTATGCTAGTGTTTGCTGTTAGTTTATGCAATTATTGTTATTGATGATATTGCTATTTTGTAGGGTTTAATAAATGCAGTTCAGAAAGTTTTTCCTTATTCAGAACACAGAAATTATGTTAGGCATATTTACCAAATTTTTCACAAAGTCCACAAGGGTGAGCAGCTGAAAAATGACTTGTGGGCTATAGCTAGATCCCCAAATGAGATGGCCTACACGAGAAGCATGAATCAGATCAAAGAGCACAGCCTTGATGCTTACAAGTGGGTTGAGAAGTTAGCTCCGAAAACATGGATCAAAGCTTTCTTCGACCCATTTTGCAAGTGTGACATATTATTAAACAACATGTCTGAAGTCTTCAACAGGTTTGCATTGCCCTCCCACCTTTCCTTCATATCATGTCAAACAATGCCATTGGGTACTAACATGACATGAACATATGAAAATATCTGCAGTTATATATTGGTTGGAAGAGAGCTACCGATTAAGTCAATGCTGGATTATATTTTCACGAAGCTCACAAATAGGATAGTTGGTAAGCAAAGGGAGTCAGAAAAGTGGACAGGAAGACTATGCCCCAAGATTCAGAAGAAACTCGACAAATACATTGAGTGGGCAAAGAATTGCAGGGTGCAAGAGTACGGTAGAGGTGTGTTCAAAGTTTTCTCTCTACAAAACTCATACATAGTGGACTTAAATATGCTAAGCTGTGACTGCAAAAGGTGGGTACTGTCTGGCATCCCTTGTCATCATGCAATAGCAACTTCCAGGCATGAGAGGATTGAACCAGAGAGCATGGTTCACTCCTGCTATATAGTGGAGGAGTACAAAAAGTGTTATGGATAAAACATGATGCCGATGAGGGATACAAAGCTATGGGAGAAAATGAACGGGATTGATGTGTATCCACCATTGTACACAAAAGTTATGGGCAGGCCAAAGAAAAACAGGAAGAAAGATCCAGAAGAGAAGAGTGACAAAAATGGAGTAAAGAAGGTGACCAAGCATGGTGTGACCATGCATTGTTCAATATGTGGAGCAGCTGATCATAACAAAAAGGGACACCATAATCATGTTGATAAGACTCCAAATGAAGAAGCTGCTAGGGAATCTGAAGAAGAGTATGATGATCCATCAATACTTGTTGTAATACACTTGTACTCTTATGCTTACTCCCATATACTTTTTTAGATTTAGGATACACTAAGTTCATACATTGCCTGTCTTGTGCAGAACATAATGCCACACAGGGTATACCCACAGCTGGATCCAACACAAACACCTGACTGTATGGTATACAAGATGCAGGAACAAGCAATGATTAATTTTTGCAGGAGAGGCTCACGTACCCACCCCCTAGGGAATTTGGCCCCTTGCCTGAGTCTACATTTATTGCAAATGCTAGAGAAGCAATGCCAGTAGGCAGAGTGACAACAACAATGGCTAGGCGGAGGGTGAGGAGTCGGCAAGCAGCACCTGCAAATGGAGAGGAAGCAGCTGAGTCAAGTCAGCAAGCAACAGCTGCAACAAGACCCAAGAAAAAACAAGCAAGAGGGGGAGGCAGTGTAGGAAGAGGAGCAACAAATGCTGCAAGAGGAGGAGGAACTGCTGGGAGGGGAGGAAGAGATGGTGCAAGAGGAGAAAGAAGTGCTGGTAGAGGAGGAAGAAATGGTGCAAGAGGAGGAAGAACTGCAGCTGCTACATTTGGAGGAAGAGGTGCTGCTCCTGCAGATGTCACAGGAGCAAGAGCTGCTGCTCCTGGCTTTTACAATCTCCTGTTTGGAGATGATGGAGCTGCTGATAGAGCACAGTTCATGCAGGCTGAAGAGGAGGTTTTGTTTAGCCAAAATGCACCACATTCTGCTCTATCTCAAGATGGCCAACCTACTGATCTGCATGATTTTTTCTCTCTTTAGTTTACATCAGAACAAGTTAGAGTTCATGAATGAACTTTTAGTTAGGTTTAGTTCATGAATGAACTGCTCCTGTAGTTGGGGTAAAGATGTACTCCCTCTGTTCCTAAATATTTGTCTTTCTAGAGATTTTGACAAGTGACTATATACAGAGCAATTGGTGAGAAGCTCTTCATAGGAGGAGACCTCAATGGCCACGTGGGTACATCTAACACAGGTTTTGAAGGGGCGCACGGGGGCTTTGGCTATGGCATCAGGAATCAAGAAGGAGAAGATGTCTTAAGCTTTGCTCTAGCCTACAACATGATTGTAGCTAACACCCTCTTTAGAAAGAGAGAATCACCTTAATTTGTAGAACTGTTGCTGCAAAATGTATTTAATCTGTGTCGCCTGATGCAAAATAATAGAAAGAGCAAAAAAGGTAGGCTACCTGGGATTCGAACCTGAGATCAGCTAGTGATAGATGACACCATATAGCCAGTTGGGTAATGAGAGGATTCTGTTACATTCTCTCGATCTCTCCCTTTTCTACCATATAGTGTGCATCGTCTCTTTCCTCTCCTCCGCCGCCCGTACGATAGAGGATGTCCATTGGAGGGCGTAGCCGCGACGGCGCCCGGCGCTCCAGTGCCGGCTCAAGGCGCCGTGCATCCAGTTCTGCGTCCGGCGGGTTCGGGTCATCGTCCCGTGCCTCTGGGTCATCGTGTAGCCGCTTAGTTCAGTAGCCGCTATCTTCAGTTATGTTCAGTAACTAAGCTGTGGCTATCTTCAGTTATCTTCAGCGCAAAAAATAATAAACCCACAGGGTTTTCTGCAAAGTGACCGCATGCATGCCTCGCTGGACGGCCATGGTCACTGACAGCGGGCCCATGCCACGCTGGCATCGCCACATACGGTTGCGTACGAAGAGAGTGACTGTATTTGCACCGTTTTGCAAGTTCAGTGATCACAAATGCGTATTTTGCAAGTTTGTGCACCAAAGTGACCATCCAGTGCAAGTTCTAAGACCGTGGGTGTATTTACCTCTATTTTGTACAATATTTAGACATATATCAAACATGCATGCTAAAAAACAGTAAATGATAGTGCAACAACAAACTAACCTCATGTTGTACCAAAGAGGAGCATCCCTCTAGTCTTCGTGAAAGAAAATCTTCAATGATATCTTTATACTTAATCTTTTCCGAGATATTGTTTTCAAGTGCTGTTGTCGCCAATCCGTTGAGTATTATCTGCAACTCCTTCATCGACAAAATTGTCATCATCAAACTTTTCCATCAGGAGGAGTCGACCTCTGCTGCATTATCATCACGACCATTATCAGCATTCACATCTGCAGTTTGATTTTCAAAATCAAGTTGAGTGTCTCTCACAATATATCCATCAAGGGAATCCGTTTGAGATTGAGCCTCAACTTCCGGTAGCTTTGCAGCACCAAAATCATCTTGGTAATTCTAGTAGACATGATGAATATTCATGAAGAAAACCTAACAGATTATAAATGATCAAACTAAATAAAATTAGCTTCATATGGTAATGATCTGGTGATGACCAGATCTTCAAATACATGAAAATAAACTGAAAAAAGAACTTGCGCCTTGAAGATTAAAATACAGTCAGTTGTCCGGACATGGGCGTGTTCCTGAATGATTTTGTTGGTGGTCTTCCTGATGGAAGCAAGGAACGGCACCACAGTCCGCGGCTGTTGCGTTTTTATGGCAGCAAGACGA
>NW_024118353.1:0-8641 GCF_003073215.2 Triticum urartu
CACACCCCGCGGCGGTTGGTGTGGTGCCACTGCTGCAAATCATGCAGAGTCATCCGTCGTGTCCCAACCACAATCCTCACCCCTGGCTGAGTCTTCTACAAATGCCCGAATCATGGGGTAATAATATGTTTAAGTGTTGTTCTGCTGCTTTCAATTGCTGATTTTTTCAATATTTTGGTTGATGATCTTCCAATTTGATTCGTGCAGAAAAGGGAAGATTCGTGTGATTTGTATTTCTGGGAAGTTGCTGATGTGGGGGAGTGCAACTACACTGATTCTTTGGTTACCCGAGGAATCCCAATACCAGCAGGTTGGGGTGTTGGACAAGTAACTGAAGGAACGTTAAAAGAGGAAGATGCAGAGTAGAAGGTTAAAGATGCAGTTCCTCTGATCATGGCCAAGCAACAGTTGCTGAACGGCCTTGAAAGCAATGAGGATATGAAAGAGCTTGTGAAGATAATGGGCAAAATAGATGTGCTCTATAGGATGATTGTCTCTTTATTTGCAGTGTATGTAGCACTCGTGATGTATTCAGTGGCTATGACATGAGCGCTTTGCTGAAACTAGTAATGAATGAAACCTGTGTAACAGGCTGGGCGTAGTGTTGTGAACATCTAATGATTTCTATTAACGGAAATTAGGGGGTAGCCCCTTTTGCTCATAAATAAATAAATAGCAGATGAAATTTTGGTAATAAATAAATAAATTAGCAGAGGACTTATCGGGTCAGCTTTCTTCTCATTCGAAGACGTCGAGCAAATTGCAGTCCAATAGCAAACTATGTCATCAAATTTAAGTTTCACAGCCAAATATGAGTACAACTAAACAACAATGTCATCATGTTTTAGTCGTCATACAATCACCAAACACAAATCAGCATACATAACAAGTGATGTTCTCACGGGAAAATACTAAACAACATGTTCATCAGGTTTCAGTTGTCATAGCAAACACAATTTCACATAGTAGATAAAAAACATCTTCTGATAGGCAAATACGACAAAAGCAATGTAATCATCATCCACAGCAGCAGCATCAACATCTTCGCCATGTGTATCAGTCTGAATCGTAATTCCCCATGGTGTCATCTTCTTCTTCGTCCTCAACATCGTCGAACGTTGGCTTCTTCTTGATCAACTCTTGTATGTCCACAGCACGACAAGCAATCTTTTCGCCAGTGTCATTGACATGATGGTTCTCAAAGATATTAGGAACATCTGTGTTATCTTGTACATCAGGAGCAGTGTAAGCATCATCTTGTTGTGCAACTTCATTAAACGAATTCCTCTGCTCAAACCTTTGCACTACTCTCCAGTCATCGCTACGTGAAAATGTGTCTTCCAAGAAAAATATCTGTGTTGCTTGATTTTCCAAAATAAAAGGCTCATTAGTCTAGTACGCCGCCTTGACATTGATGGATTTGAAACAATCATCAGCTCTGGGTTTTACGATCCTGGAAAATAGGTTATACCAACGACAGCACAAAAGAACCACACACAGATGCTCCTCGAAACTGGAGATATACTGCAACTGAATAATGTCTGTTATGTTAGCATACATTTCAGTTGTCTCTTTGTCATACGTATCCGTGCTCATGATGGCACTATTTTGTGTCTTCCTGCCTTCGTCTCGTGCAAGGGTGTTGTAGCGCACATCTCCAACAACGCAAGATTCATAATGTCTTACCCGAGTATCAGGACCCATTGCTAGTGAGTAAAGGGCATCATCAACTGCCCGCCCATCCTCCCGCATCTTCTTAACCTATGGTTAGAAAATAGACAAGTTGATCATCTTATGTACTCAATATATTAAAAAACTGACAGTGCAATTCAAAAGCTTACATGGCTCTTGAACCATTTCACAAATACTGCCATAACCAGTTTGTCAATGTTTCTTCGATTTTGCAACAGTAACTCCTTTTTGTAGAATGTGCTGCAAGTTTAGTAGATTACGATGTATAAGCTGCAGTACTTAGCACTTGATACGTCTCCAACGTATCTATAATTTTTGATTGCTCCATGCTATATTATCTTCTGTTTTGGATGTTTACGGGCTTTATTATACACTTTTATATCATTTTTGGGACTAACCTATTAACCCAGAGCCCAGTGCCAATTTCTGTTTTTTCCTTGTTTTAGAGTATCGTAGAAAAGGAAAATCAAACAGAGTCCAATTGACCTGAAACTTCACGGAACTCATTTTTGGAAGGAAAGCAACTTGATGGACTTGGAGTGCACGTCAGGAAAGAAACGAGGGTGGCCATCTTCATCATCCCGGTGCTCTCCATGATGAGGAGGGAGTAGTTCTCCCTCGGGGCTGAGGGTATGTATCAGTAGCTATGTGTTTGATCTCTCTCTCTCGTTTTCTTGAGATGATACGATCTTGATGTATCACAAGCTTTGCTATTATAGTTGGATCTTATGATGTCCCCCCCTGTACTCTCTTGTAATGGATTGAGTTTCTCCTTTGAAGTTATCTTATCAGATTGAGTATTTAAAGATTTGAGAACACTTGATGTATGTCTTGTCGTGCGTATCTGTGGTGACAATGGGATATCACGTGATTCACTTGATGTATGTTTTGGTGATCAACTTGCGGGTTCCGCCCATGAACCTATGCATAGGGGTTGGCACACGTTTTCGTCGTGATTCTCCGATAGAAACTTTGGGGCACTCTTTGAGGTTCTATGTGTTGGTTGAATAGATGAATCTGAGATTGTGTGATGCATATCGTATAATCATACCGACGGATACTTGAGGTGACATTGGAGTATCTAGGTGACATTAGGGTTTTGGTTGATTTGTGTCTTAAGGTGTTATGCTAGTACGAACACTAGGGCTGTTTACACCTATTGGAATAGCCTAACGGATTGATTGGAAAGAATAACTTTGAGGTGGTTTAGTACCCTACCATAATCTCTTCGTTTGCTCTCCGCTATTAGTGACTTTGGAGTGACTCTTTGTTGCATGTTGAGGGATAGTTATGTGATCCAATTATGTTATTATTGTTGAGAGGACTTGCACTAGTGAAAGTATGAACCCTAGGCCTTGTTTCCTATCATTGCAATACCGTTTATGCTCACTTTTATCATTAGTTACCTTGCTATTTTTATAATTTCAGATTAGAAAAACCTTTATCTACTATCCATATTGCACTTGTATCACCATCTCTTCGCCGAACTAGTGCACCTATACAATTTAGCATTGTATTGGGTGTGTTGGGGACACAAGAGACTCTTTGTTATTTCGTTGCAGGGTTGCTTGAGAGAGAACATCTTCATCCTACGCCTCCCACAGATTGATAAACCTTAGGTCATCCACTTGAGGGAAATTTGCTACTGTCTTACAAACCTCTGCACTTGGAGGCCCAACAACGTCTACAAGAAGAAGGTTGTGTAGTAGACATCAAGCTCTTTTCTGGCGCCGTTTTATCACTAGTTCAGTTTCTTGTTTAGTTTCTTGTTTTATCACTAGTTTAGTTTATAGAAGAAAATTACTATTTTAGTTTATGAAGCTCTTTGGAATCGAGTCTTTTAGTTTCTTGTTTTATGAGTAGTTTAGTTTATAAAAGAAAATTACAAAAAAATGGAATTAAGTTTGCCTCATATGCTTCATCTTTTTAATATCTTCCGTGAGTATGATGGAAAAGAAAATTGTGCCAAAGTGTTAGAAGAAGAATGCATTAGAATGTTTGGCACTAAATATTTGAATGATGAGCATTATTGCAATGTTGTTAGTATGAATTCCTTGAATATCAATGATGCTAATGATATGCAAAGCCACAAGCTTGGGGAAGCTATGTTTGATGAAGATGATATTTTTTGTCCCCCAAGTTTTGATGAGCAAATTTATTATGATGAAAGCATGCCTCCTATTTATGATGATTATATTGATGAAAGTGGACTTGGAGAGGTCGTGACTTTATTTTGTGATGAATCCACTATTTCGGAAGAAGTTCCAATTGATTATGAGAAAAAAGTTGCTAACTATGATGATTATTGTGATGACTTCTATGCTATAAAGAATAATGATATCCATGAAACTTGTCATCATGATTTTAGTTTTCAATTGGATTATGCCTCACATGATAATTATTATGTTGAGTTTTCTCCCACTATTATTCATGAGAAGAATTTTGCTTGTGTGGAGAGTAATAAAATTTCTATGCTTGTAGATCATGAAAAGAATGCTTTAGGTGCTGGTTATATTGTTGAATTCATTCATGATGCTACTAAAAATTATTATGAGGGAGGAATATATGCTTGTAACTAGCGGTTGTGGCGCGCCCATGGCGCGCCCCCTGAGGCGTTCTTGTGCGCGTCACAAGTAGGCTGCCGTCCAGTCATCTAATTTGGTACGGACGTGTTTAGATATATCGTATTCTATTGGGAGTACATGTGAGAGAAAGTAAGTTACAGGAACTGAAATCCAACAAATGAATATAATACAGAAGACTTAGCGTGTTTATGCTGATATAAACAAGTAACAGTGTGTTGCCAATTATGCTGCCGTTCTTGTTTGCATCTATGGCAGTCAAACTGCAGTCTGTGCCGAGCACTACACATGCATATAACAGAGCTGCTTAGAAACTGAGATTGGACCAGCAAACATGGAAAATGACACTGATACCTTCATATTAACACAGAGGCAACATGGTTGTGACATTGATGATTGATCAGACATAAATAGTGAGTTGTTCCAAACTAAAAGAAGGTAGTTTTAGAAAGTAGAGAACATATCCTCACAGGTAAGGCAAAGCTAACGGAGATCCATGTGAAACCTCAGCCGAGCTCCTTGTTTAATCTCCAAATCTTGGATATGGCATAGCTGATTAGTTTCCAAGAAGAGGCGATCCAACTTCAGCCTAGCTCCTAGTCATATGTTAATTCTGCAAGCTAACCACTTGTATAATAATTATTCCATCCAAAGTTAACAGCTAGCCTACATAATGGCATTCAATTCCACACAATTCTTCCTGTAAAAACATAAAACATACAACTGTGCCAATTAAGTGTTATTAACTGCTAAGAATAAATGGCCCTCGACCAAACTGAACATACATACTACACTGCTGCCATATAGTCATATACGGGTATCAGATGGTCGAAATATGCCCAAATTTTCCTAAATGTTGATCTAACAATATTTCAGATGTACGGAGAAACAAATAGGTAGTGTTGTTGATTAAGCTACAATATGCACCCCCGATCAAGAAGATTAATAAGAAAACAAAGTTATAATGCCATAGGAGTCATCACGAGACGTCATGAATGTATTACTGCTCTAATTGAAAGAAGGTGTCATCTTCACTTTAGGAGATCCTCACACAAGAGGAATGTTGACTCCCTACATTATTGTACCTTCTATGCAAGAGCATATGCCCATCAGGTGCTTAAGTATTAATAATATAATTACCAACAACTACACTACAGCTTAATATAGAATTTTTGTCAAAACAACGAAGGGGGGGATTAGGGAATGCATATACTACTGCCGTAGTAAAGGAGGAATATATAACTAATAACAAGATGCAAGGACCAAATCACATAGATGTCTTCTAATTTAACTGCTAGGCACAACAGAATGTATATGTATAGATTACAAGCCGAACAACATTTCACATCTCGTCAATTCATCAGTGGAAGCAATATCAGATGAGATCAAGTCAAACAATTTCAAAGCAAACAACTTAGGATGGCAATGCTTAACTAAGGATTGAGCTCATGTATATTTAGGATAAAATCATATTGCCTGGTTGGCTTAGATCATCATTGCCACTGGCGGTCTACTTCGCCGCGGTCATGACCAACAAGGATGAAACATGGCACGGGCGATGGGCAGGGAGGCACCATCGCTATGCGCCCCACCGGGTAGGGTGAGCTTGGCTGGAAGCGAATATCCTAACTTCCAAATTAACAACTAGCCTAGATGATGGCGCTCAATTCCACACAATGCTTCCTGTAAAAACATAAAGCATACTACTAACAAACGAGTGTTTGTACTGACTTGAAGTCAATTGTTTTCTGTTCATAGATGTAGTAGGAAATAACACCAAGGTGTGATCATCTAACACACTAACACACTCACTAATACAACCCACCTCAACTTAAAAGAATTGTCAATATTCTGATGAGGATGTCATATAAACAATGCACATTGACCAATACATCCCTTCTCAGCCTAAAAATGAACAACCCTTTCTGGAGCAATCTATCCCATAAGTGAAACATAATCGAATCTATTTATTTTGTTCATTGATATTCTGGTGGGTATTTTAAAAAAGGAGGGAGCTTGTATTTCATGCAAATTTTAGTACCAATCACCCTACCTAAAAAATGGCATAAATTACATGATCCAGATTTATTTTGCACTGTTCTCGTGATTGTTGGCACAGACTAACCAGTAACCACACATGAAAAAACAGAGTTTGATGCGCAAAGCTAGATATAGTAATCAGGACTTACATAAATACACAAAGGATAAGAAGGTGATCAGAAGACTTGATTATAATACAAGGAATGGTTTTTAAAGTTTGAAGCAAGTCCAAGAACTAATCTAGAGCTGAACGACACCATCATGGACAAACCAAAAGGACCTTTCTCGAGATATATCCTTTTTGCCAAACAAAAAGTGATACTACATTTGTTCTCGTACCATGCTAGTGGATTACATCTACTTTCAAGATTCTTACACGTCAAGAAAAAATCCCGCATCAGCAAGGCATTTAGTTGAAACATCCTAAGAAAATCTTGCACTAAAATCATTGCAGTGCAGTATCACTGCTAGACCACCAGTTAGAACAGTGTAAAGAGGGTCTGAAATGTGTAGAAATACAATCTGAACTCAATAAATTTGGCATGACTTGTGTAGAATTGGCAAGTCCCTTTTCCATGAGCTTATCAATAACCACTTCATAGATGCACAACCCTATGAAGTAATGTGTACTTCCATCCTACATCATTACCAAAAGAACATTATATCAACAAAAATAAGGACAATGTCCCTGGATTCAAAATAATCACCTGTGCTTGACCTTCCTCATCCCTAGAAAACAAAGCCATGTCACAGTAGCGCACATACACTTTGTTCCAGTTGTAGAAATCTAATAGCACACTAATCAAAATTAGTGCAAGAACATATCAAACAGGTAAAAGAAGACATGAAAGCCTTACTTTATTCAAACAATCAGGATGGTCTATGGGAGAGAAGCGCCGATGATTACCAGGATTCGCTTGCTGATCACTATCGATCATCCCATCATCGGCGAACCATATCAGTTTCATGAAGTTGGATGAACCAAGATCTGACATTCTGCGGCTGGAAATCCTTGACAGTACTGCACCAGCATCCTTTCTGGGTGTTTCTCAGTGGAAAAATATACAGGTCAATCAACTAATTGCCCTGCCTTGAGTCTACTGCACCCTGCTTAGGCTTAGTTAAGACTATTGGAAGATCAGCATCATGTACGATGACATAAACAAAAGGTGTGGTTAGGCTTAGTTAAGAATACTGGAAGATCACGTCATCATCAATATGGTATTTTTTATTTTGCTGGTGGCTCATTAGTGCGAGACATGATGGAAAACATATCATCATATATTCCAAATGAACACACAAGAACACAACGCTAGTCAAGGTCGCCTACCTTGTGTAGTTCGCACTGCCACATCCTAGATCTCCTCACCGGAGACATGGATTGCCTAGAATAATGAGTTCACCATTGGCAACAACAGCCATACACTGCAAAAAAAACCCGATACCGTTAGCTACCAAGAAACTGAAGCACCATGATGAAGAAATAAGCAGTGGATTGTTGAACATCAGATCAGACATTGCGAGACTACACATCATCACGAAAATTCCTTCGCAAAAATTAATCATTTCAAATTAGTTCAGCCCCGTAAATCATGATTTGGTGAACTCAATATTCCCATGATCCCATCACAATGTTGTATAATTAATTATTTAATGAAAGGCAATGCAGGGAATATAATATGTATATCTAGTCAAGCCTAATTCTCTTCTATATTTCTTCTACATAGTCAGAAACTCATATCCCAAGCAATGAGCCAAACCCAGAGCTTCAGTGCGACAAAATAATGACTGGTGCTCGTTATTTTGCACCATTTTCAAGAATAAAATCATAAAACCAGATAGCATAGTACAGATCTATACCTTGATTCTCATCCGCAAAGCTACACATTACAATAAAGGGATTATTAATGCTATTCACTAAGTGTTTCAGGTATTGAACAACCAAAATATAATACGATTCATGTGCACAGTTTTTTTTCCAAAGCATGTGAATCAAATTGACTTACTAATTTGGCTAACTGCTGTCACAACTTTTGAATTTAATCAAGGGTAAGGAGTGCATAAAGAAAAAAATACATAAATAGTCACATCCTGAAGAAAATCAGATCAAGGAAGAGTGTGCTTCTGACATAAATGAGAGTTCACCTAGGGTTAAATGGTGGAACTGTCCGTGGTGCTGTTGTCCATGGAGAAACACACTGAGAAAGAAAGGGGAATGGGATGGGGGCATCGCTCTGCCAAGATGCTCGATTTCCAAGGTCTCTTCTGCCTCCTCTCGAGGCAGCTTCCCTAGAGAGAAAGACACACATAAAGGAACTTGCCCTAGC